>NW_009924660.1:0-30680 GCF_000696875.1 Nestor notabilis | reverse complement strand
CTCTTTCAAAATCTAAGTATTGATGCCTTCCATGCAGCAGTTAACTGTAGCGTAAGCAAGTTGCCTATTTCTGAGCTCCAACTGGGAAGTTCTGCAACTTGAAGCATACAAGAATGAGCTTGGGTCCTGCTTTACAAAGACTGCTCTGGCACAGTACTTCCTTTCCAGTTATGACTGTTCCTGTCTATAAACTCCTTCACTCAGTTCATGTGTTCTGTGCTCCACCTTTAGTGAGGCTGCATGACAGAAGTGTCTTAGCAAATGAAACTTCTTCACTATAAATGCTTTCCCGCTGACAAAGCATGCTGGAGTTCAACTCCTGAGTTCAAGCAGAAGCTTGGAACCACTGCAGTATGCTTGCTGGTCCTGTGGAGCTTGGTCTGGTCTTGGTCACAAGGTAACTCTATTTTTGGCCAGCTGTCTTCACTCAAGGTTTATTCCTAGTCCTATGCCAGAATAATATCCTCCATGTAAATTGTTCTGTTCTGCTGCCTGTGTTCTTGTTGTGAGGGTCTGTGTTCCAGCTACCTGCTTGGTTTCTGTATAGTGGTTGGAATCACAGTCTTGATAGGAAGAATCCCACCCCACAGGGTAGTGTCAAGTGACAGAGATGGCACCTGAGAATCTGACATCTTGCAGTTAATCTGCTGTTTTCGTCAACCCCAGCAGCAAAACTGCTTGGTCTTCTCCAGAAGGAAGAGTGTTGCAACAAGAATCACGTTCTAAAATGATTGCAAAATGGTGTCCACAAAATAAAGATGACGTTTGCGTCTTGGGGCAGAACAGTCTTTCATGGTCCAGAAATGGATTGCATGCATGGGAAATCTGGGTGAGGAGGGATGCAACTTTCCCACCTGCCTTCTCAAGCTTTTCATGGGCAATTTTCGTTTTTACTGCAGATGCTGGGACTAAGACAGACATGGCAAAATCCAGCTTCTGTAGAGGTGGCCCCAGTTTAATTGTTCTTTTTCTGGGACTTGAGCAGGGTCTCCACTGTTGCCAGGAGGAGTGGGGACTTTGATGTGAATATCCTTTTCTTCCTCCAGTGACCCTGTCATTGTTGCTGGAAGGCAGATTTCCTGCTCCGCCCTACCGCAGTTTAATTGCTGACACTGAGCTGTAAAAGACTATCGTGGGATAGCTGTCTTGGAGGTGCACAATGTAAAGGAAAATTTCTTACCCCGTATAACTAGTAAACAGAATTAGGGAGCTTGCTGTGCTGATTTCTTTTTGGTTTCCTTCCTAGCTGTCTTGAGATACAAATCAAAGTAAGCACAAAGTTGATTTCTTATGAGAAGAAATTAGGCATTTCCTGGATTGGACAAAACTAGCAGCCCAGCACTACAGCTCAAGGCTGCAAATGCCATGAGACCCCAATTCCTGAAGAGATCTTCTCTGTTTCAGTTACTTCTAGGAGTAACTATGAAAGACCTTGAAAATGCCTGCACAAGTTTCCCTACCGAGAGTCATGAAGCTTTGGAGGTGGGAGGAAAGAGATAAATATATAAGAATTTTTTTTCCTCATTGTGGGGGTAGGAGGAGTAAGGAATTGTTTACATAGGGACCAGTTTTTATGAACAGCATTGGTGTTTTCACTGCATGTTCCTGAAAAGAAAAGAGGATCTGGCACAGTGTTTATGGAGAGCAGTGGATGGTATGTCAGCATTTGTTACCTCTTAGATGTAGTTTAGAAGGAGTCGCTATAAAAGCTTTCCATCATATCTGGCAAGAGTGTTTAAGATGTGTACTTGCTGGGAGACTGCTGTTGGACTCTCATGCAGCCTTAAGGTCCTGTGTAGTGAGACCTCTGGCTCTCAAAGCCTCCCCTGGGTTATGAGTCTGGTAGAGCTGAAGCTTTGCTGACCTGCAAGCATAGTTGGATTTCGGAAGCTAAGCCATGTCAAAGTTAAGTGTTTCAGCAGATAACTGCAGTAGCCTTTTTGCAAAGCTCTCCAGGCTTTCTCTTATTTGGACTGTAGAAGTGCAGGACTCTGCTCCCTCAGTCTGGTTCCAGTGGGAGGGATGCAGAGAGTGACAGAGAGGGCAAGTTGTTCTTGTCTTCTTTGTTTTCCCTTGTAGTCCAGCAGTATGTCTGTGGTCCTGTCCTGGCTCTGAAATGTTCCAGTAGCTGAACTTCCTGGTTTCTCTACGAATTGTCTTGTTTTCCTAGCCTGATGTAGCAGGGTCCTAACAAAACAAACAAAGTACACGCACAAGAAATCATGTATATATCCTGGTTTGGTGCCTCTGAAGAGTTTCCATGGACTCTCCTCCCTGAGGTGGATGTATTCAGAGAAGGAAGCTGAGGCATGGCTGAAAGGCCTTGCAGCAAACAAGCATCAGGACTTGGAGGGCTCTGAACATCTTGTCACTCCTCTTATTCTAGCTGCTCAGATGCTGTTCAGAAGTTTTGCCTGTTCTTCCCTCTCCCTGTGAATGTGTAAATCCTCCTGCCCTAATACGCTCAATGCAGTCCATTCTGCAGAGACACGCCAGCCACTTCAGTAGTGCTCTGCAGCCAGAACAGTAGGTTTTTCACACAGTGCTGTATATGGCTATTTTCATCCCTTTCTTCTGCATCTTGTACCAAGATTGTATGAGTTCACTGGCTGATAAATCAGTTTATTTTCTGTTCTGCTTGTTTTTCTGAGCTTCCAGAACAGGTAATTCCATTTTTCTCTCAAAATTCCTCACTCCAAAAAATAATAATTTGCTTGTAGAGTTACCCCAGTCTCTTTTGCGATGGACAAATGTAGTGTTGGGACTGGACGGGCAGAAGGGCGAACACTTCTTCAGAGATGACTGTCATCTTTCAATCTACCACCTCTAGTTGCTTGCAGCCTTAGCAAGTCACACTGAGTCAAAGCTGGCATTTTACCACTTATTGTTGTAAGCAGCAAACCAGGGACTAGAGTTCCATATTTAGTATCTTGGGGGAATGTGGTGCTTTTTGAGTTCATATTAGGTAGGACTTCCTTTGCAGCTCTGTGCTGGAAGTTCATTTTAAGTGCAGACTTGAATTCTACCAGATTGGGTGGTGTGGGCACCCCAGTTGTCAGAGAAAGCTTTCTCCCAGCCAGTGCTATGTAGAAACCTGCTGTCAACCTTACAGAACTCCCAGGACTTGTTGACACTGTCTGAACAAATGATACCTTGTGGGTCGGGGAAACATGATTAAATGTTGTCATACTCCTGAACTTTGTTAGCAAGTATGATGTGTTATGACCTCTTTTCCACCATCATTAGAACAAGTTACGATAACTTCATGTTCTTTGCTTTCGTTGCCTGTCAGGGGAATTTTGTGAGCTCAGTTATTCCTGGATCAGCCTGGCTTCCGGGCTTTCTCTGACTTGCTGAAGAATGTGCTTGGTTTCATGTGGAAGTCTGAAGAACAGAACAAGCACTGCCATAAGGCCTCTGCTTCCCAGAACCTTTTGATTTCCTTTGTGACACTTAAATCCCAGCTGAGATGAACTCAAGGTGGGAGTGGTTGGTCAGGGAAGTAAACTCTTTTAAGTCTGTCTCCCCTTTCCGCTAATTCTAAAGTAAATAAGGCAAAGAGCAGATGTTACAGGATTTCAGTGCTGAATCTGTCAGAGGGCATGGAACTAATCTTTCCTTGGAGAATGCAAAGGAGGGAAGCCAAAACTACTTACATGGAAGGAAAAGTCATGATATTGGGCAACTTTGTTCTCTTTTCCAGCTTGCTTTGTCAGTGTGATGTTGAGTTGCATCAATGCAGTGGTTCTAGGAAGTACAATATATTGTAAGTAAATCCTCTTCCTCGCCCCTAGGGTTTGAGAATACAGACTTATTTTCTAGCTTTGTCAAACCAGCATCAAACTCATGACAGCTATGCTCTGTGTGTGGGTTTTATCACTTCTAACAGTGTTGGCAAACTCCTTCATCCCTGAAATAAAATCTCTAGATAAAACCAGTAAACTGCCAAATACTGGTCTGGCCATGGTAGCTTAAGTCTGTCCTGTGAGCTTTCTTTAAGTGTGAATGTCTTGCTCCACAGACTGCTAATGATAAGGAGCAGTTCTGATGTTTTGTGACAATTCATCTGTCAGGGAAGACAGCAACAAACCAGCCTCAGCTGTAGCAAATTACTCACAAGAAGCCTCATTCATTTGTTTCCAAGTGACTTGAAATTGGGTCTCATCTAATTCCAGTTTTGCTGTGCCAGCACTTACCATGATTTTTCTGATGCTCTGTTGAAAAGCAGAACAAAGCAGTTGAAGCTGATAATGCTGCTTCTGGTTTCCTTTCAGGTGAATCATGATTCCAGTCACTGAGCTGCGCTACTTTGCTGACACCCAGCCCGCGTACCGCATCCTGAAGCCATGGTGGGATGTCTTCACCGACTACATCTCCATAGTGATGCTGATGATTGCAGTGTTTGGAGGGACACTTCAGGTCACCCAGGACAAAATGATTTGCCTGCCCTGTAAATGGATTACCAAAGACTCTTGCAATGACTCAGTCAGAGGTTGGACAGCTGCCACCCCGGAGCGTACCTACTATAACTCTAATCTTGTTCCCTCTACTGATATAGGGCCTACGGGGATACGATACGATTTGGACCGGCACCAGTATAACTATGTGGATGCGGTGTGTTATGAGAACCGTCTTCACTGGTTTGCCAAGTATTTTCCTTATCTGGTGCTGCTACATACTCTCATCTTCCTGGCATGTAGCAACTTCTGGTTCAAATTCCCAAGGACCAGCTCCAAGCTGGAGCATTTCGTGTCTATTTTGCTTAAGTGTTTTGACTCTCCATGGACAACAAGGGCGTTATCTGAGACAGTGGTGGAAGAGAGTGATACCAAGCCAGCATTTGGGAAAATGAATGGCTCAATGGACAAGAAATCCTCCACAGTCAGTGAGGATGTGGAAGCCACTGTCCCCATGCTGCAGAGAACAAAGTCTCGAATTGAGCAAGGGATTGTGGACCGGTCTGAAACTGGTGTCTTGGACAAGAAGGAGGGTGAACAGGCCAAAGCACTCTTTGAGAAAGTGAAGAAGTTCCGCACGCACGTTGAAGAGGGAGATATAGTTTATCGCCTGTACATGAGACAGACCATCATCAAAGTGATCAAGTTCATTCTGATCATCTGCTATACTGTTTACTATGTCAACAACATAACCTTTGATGTTGACTGTAAAGTGGACATTGAGAGCTTGACTGGCTACAGGATGTACCGCTGTGCTCATCCTTTAGCCACTCTTTTCAAGATTTTGGCCTCTTTCTACATCAGTCTGGTGATATTCTATGGCTTGATCTGCATGTACACACTGTGGTGGATGTTGAGGCGATCACTCAAGAAATACTCCTTTGAGTCCATCCGGGAGGAGAGCAGTTACAGTGACATCCCTGATGTGAAAAATGACTTTGCTTTTATGCTCCATCTGATCGATCAGTATGACCCCCTCTACTCCAAGCGCTTCGCTGTCTTTCTGTCGGAGGTGAGTGAGAACAAGCTGCGGCAGCTGAACCTCAACAATGAGTGGACTTTGGAGAAGCTGCGCCAGAGGATCACCAAGAACTCCCAGGATAAGCTGGAACTGCATCTTTTCATGTTGAGTGGCATCCCTGACACGGTTTTTGACCTCATTGAGTTAGAGGTCTTGAAGCTGGAGCTTATCCCCGATGTCACTATTCCCCCAAGCATTGCTCAGCTCACCAGCCTTAAGGAACTGTGGCTCTACCACACAGCTGCCAAAATTGAGGCTCCAGCTCTTGCCTTCTTAAGGGAGAATTTGAAGTCTCTCCACATCAAGTTCACAGACATTAAGGAGATTCCTCTTTGGATTTATAGCCTGAAGACACTAGAGGAGCTTCACTTGACAGGGAATTTGAGTGCTGAAAACAACCGGTACATTGTGATAGATGGCTTGAGGGAACTGAAGAGGCTGAAGGTGTTGAGGTTGAAGAGTAACCTCACCAAGCTGCCACAGGTGGTGACAGATGTTGGTGTGCATCTTCAGAAGCTTTCCATCAACAATGAGGGCACCAAGCTTATTGTTCTCAACAGCCTTAAGAAAATGGTCAATTTGACAGAGCTTGAGCTAATCCGTTGTGACTTGGAACGCATTCCTCACTCTATCTTTAGCCTCCACAATCTGCAGGAGATAGACCTGAAGGACAATAACCTAAAGACCATTGAGGAGATCATCAGCTTCCAGCACTTACATCGTCTCACTTGCCTTAAGTTGTGGTACAACCACATTGCCTACATCCCCATGCAGATAGGCAACCTCACCAACTTAGAACGCCTCTACCTGAACCGTAACAAGATAGAGAAGATCCCCACCCAGCTCTTCTATTGCCGGAAACTTCGCTATTTGGATCTCAGCCACAACAACTTGACTTTTATACCACCAGATGTTGGACTTCTTCAAAACCTGCAGAATCTGGCTGTGACAGCCAACAGGGTAAGTGTTACCTGTGTGTTTAAATATGCTACAATGGTGTGTGAAATCCTCCTGGCTCTGCTGTTCTATTTAAATTCTCAAGCTTTTGTTTCTCTGAGGGGTTTATCTAAGGCAAGACATTGCAAATAACTCCAGGGTCTTTGAGCAGCCCTTGTTCTCTAGCATTTCTTCTAAGTGTCTTTTGGAGGCTGTTTAGAAATCCTGGCTGTCAGTTGTTCCTCTGCAGTTGGAAGCAGGTAGTCTCGAGATTGACGCCAGTTCTGGATTTAAAACAGAGGTCTGAGAAACTGTAGTCTTGATCTAGAAATATGCAGTTGACGTACTTCAGTCATGTACATACACTGTGGCAGCAGCCATCTAGGGCAGTCTGTGTGCAGCTTAATGTGACTTTGGAGAGAGCAAAGCAATCTTCTGCAGTGTCCTTATTCAAGGCAGAGTGAGCTAAACCGGGTTTATCAAGATGTGAGTGTGTGAACTGTGGCAATTCCTTGATTTTTCAGGGGGGAGAAAATACGATGGCACCTTGCTATGCCTCAGCATGATGGCTGTGGATTTTCTTGTGTAATCCCAGATAGGTTAAGTCTAAGCCTTAGCTGATTAAGTCTGTCTAAGCACAGGGCAGATAGGGGATGACCAAGTGTTCTGTGCTGCCTGATTACCACAAGTTGTTTCTTGGCTTGTGTTGGAGGGTGTTTATTTGCTTAAAGCAAACTGTACCCATGTTTTTTCCTAAATCCTTGTTCCTGTGTTTGTGGATTAAGGAGACTTCATTTACCATGTGTATCACAAAGATCAGTCCGTGACTGCACAGATGTACTGAGCTGACTGGCTTGCTGAAGCTTTCATTCATTCTGTCTGCAAATTCCTGGGAGGCTCTTTTTCTCTTGGAGTTTATTACCACCTGGAGTTGCAAAAGGCTGTAACATAACTACAAATTACAGACAGATCTAATTAGTGGCTTTTGGGTTCTTCTGGGAACATGCAGTAGAATTGTCCTGGAGCACTCCTGGTTTTCACTGCTATGTATCAAGATCCTCACTGGTGTTGGCAAGGTATATTAATAACTGAACATTGTCAAATTGCC
The DNA here is from genome assembly GCF_000696875.1 of Nestor notabilis. Taxonomy (NCBI): domain Eukaryota; kingdom Metazoa; phylum Chordata; class Aves; order Psittaciformes; family Psittacidae; genus Nestor; species Nestor notabilis. The sequence goes on along the minus strand of NW_009924660.1, from coordinate 23,158 downwards.
TTGTGAGAGGCAGGCAGAGCAGCTGCAGTATGATTTGGCTATTCACAGGGGAAATGCTCTCAAATCAAGGATTTAATTGCTAATGGAGTTCAGTGTTACACAGGGTTACTAAAACTCCAGTCAGCATTCTGAAGTTAGTGTCTGGAAGTTCAGTTCAGTGTTCTACCCCTGAAGAGTAGCGGCAGACAAGCAGCACCCCTTTGGCTATCCCAGTTTATTAGCTGCTTACCTGGTTTTCCCAGCACTGATAGACTGGATGACTGTGTCTCTGTTTGTATGGGTGCCTGAAGCTCTGGTAAACTTCCTGGTCTGCACACATCATTTCCTATTAAATTAAAACCCAAAATACTTTCTTGGGACAAGTGGGGCTGATATGGACAGTTTGAGGATGGTGTTAACCAAACATGAGGGACTCTTAAAGATTCTTAAGATACTCTTCAGAACTCAGGTAATTCCGCACCATTTATCTTCTGGCAACCTTCATTGCAGAGCTTCCTGCGGGTTAATCTGCAGTGTATCCTCTGCAGTTTTGGGGTGGAGCATCTCTTGGATGAAAGGAGTTAGAGGCAGCTCCATTTTCTGCAGCATAGTGTGGCACCACCCATTTCCCTCCGAAAAAAAAATGCTAATGCAACAGGAAGGCTGCAGCAGCCTCCTCTCCAGTCTGTTCTGAAGCAAAAGGTGGGGAGGACCCAGGTAAACAGTTAAGTTTCTTGCAGCCTCTGCAGGTGCCACAGTTGCCCTGGGGCTCTAACAGCCTGGTTGCTTACAGTGAACAGTGACAGCAAGAAACACAAGCACTGGTAGGACTGGCATTTCCAATGTCCTTTCCTTGCTCAGCATTCTTAGCAAATAGACACTTCTGGAGCTGGCTGGTACTGGTGTACCATTCTGGGAAGCAGGCTGTATTATAGCACATTGCTTCCTTCCTAAACCAATACTTGTCCCTCAAATAACACCATTATTTTCAAGAGTCTGTGATCATTTGATTGCATGTTGCTGTTTGCAAAACACTCGACAGTAACAATGACTGAAGTGTCTTTCATTGGTCTGGTTTCATTTTGGCTTTTCCTTGGACTCCGTCTCATTCAGAACTCATTACAGTCTAATTTAGCCATGAATGATATCATGCATAACTTAAGTTTTTAGAAAGGATATGGTTCCATTTAAAGGCAAATGACAGCCTCCAAATTGAGAGTTGGAATTAAGGGGAGAATACTGAATTGCTACATATAGTTTCTAGCCTGGTGTTGGTTAAACCTAAGCCATGTCATTTTCCTAGAAATTCTTTGGGAGGACTGGGCTATTAAAATAAGCTTTACTAAATTAGTGACTCATGGATACATGAAGGAGGTGGTGCCTTCATGGGCTTTTGTTGCATTTTGTCATTGTCAAAACCCCCTGTGCTTTGGAGCTTAGAAAGTCATTGTGACATTTCAAAGCCCTGCAGAAATGATGGAAGAATAGTCCCAGTTCTCAGGGCCTGGAGATTGTACCCATGTAGCCTTCGTTCTTATTACAGCCAAGCTAAGAGTCTGGACTAAATCCAGTCTTTATGGTGTTCAGTATGATACCAGTGTACAATGGCTGCTTAAAGCAAAGGAGCTATGGTCTAATGATGATATAAAGGGTTTGGGATGGAGAGAGCATGTAACAGTATAAGTCAACTGTCAGCAGGTTTCTGGTTGTCTAGTTCTGTCCTTGGTGATGTCTTCTGTTTTAGCCACCATCATTGCTGATCTCTAATGCAGTGTCTGGAAGAGGAATCCATACAGCCGTGGTGGAATGGCTTTTACTATGGGAACAGTCTGTGTGGTTGAAAGCAGGAGCTCACTTGAAGGAGAAGTATATGATCAAAACCATGTGCTCTGTAAACCTTAAGTGTTACATGGGCTTTTAGGTCTCTCATGGGCACCTCTGTTTGCTGGTGACTTTGCCTATGACTGATTGATTTGATTTATTTTTTCCAGATTGAGAGTCTCCCACCGGAGCTGTTCCAGTGCAGGAAGCTGAGAACATTGAACCTGGGAAACAATGTGTTGCAGTCACTTCCATCCCGGGTTGGAGAGCTCACAAACCTCTCACAGATAGAACTACGAGGGAACCGCTTGGAGTGCCTGCCTGTGGAGCTGGGGGAATGTCCTCTGCTGAAACGCAGTGGGCTTGTGGTAGAGGAGGACTTGTTCAACACACTGCCCTTGGAAGTCAAAGAGCGGCTGTGGAGGGCAGACAAAGAGCAAGCTTGAAGCCCTGAAAAAAGGGAAAAGCCTCTGACCAGCTAGAAGGAAACAAAAGGCCATTCCAGTCCCCTTTTCCCCAGATCCTTCCCTTTCTCCCCTCTGATCACTACCAGACTAGCCAAGGAGTCCCTGAATAAACATGACTCTGAGGCTGCTTCTTGCCTCAGATGCGGGATGGGGGAAGCTTGGGATCAGGATGAGGATCAAAACAGATTAGTTGGCCTCTGAGCAAGGGCCAGTGGGAGCAGGAGGTGTTGCTGTTCTTCTGGACAGGAAGTGGGATGAGGTGGATAGTGCTGCTGAGAAGAAATGACCTTTGAATGGAGGAGAAAATGAAATGTGGGGATTGCTGCATTGCTCCAAATAGGGCTTATACATGTCAGGGACTGAGAATGTCCAGTGTCCTGTAAGCAAAGACCAAGAGACTAGGAAACCTCTTGAGCCTCCATCTCTGTGACACTTGGTACTGTCTCCCTCTGACTCAGAGATTCAGTGAGTGAGGCCCTACAGTGGGGTGGGATGGGATACAAACAGCTCACTTTATCTTGATGCTGGCATTAGGATTTGGGGGATAAGTTTATCTCGGACATGAGCTTGAATGCAGGATTTTATTTTATTTTATTTTTTACTAATTCTTTCCCCTTTGCACTCCCCACCTTCTCCTCTGCCTCTGGAGAAGGAACCAAACCCCCCCTCCAAATCTGCTCATTTAAGATTGCACTATTTTAACACTTCCAAGTCACTTGTGCTGATGAGTGGATCACATAGCATCATTCTCCAGCTGATGTGCTGGAGGCACTAACTGACATAATTCCAGAGCTTTAGCCTGTTCTGAAATGGATGGTTATAGTGCAAGTGGGAGAAGATCTGAATAAAAAGCAGTTGGACTGTCTGATCTGTTCTCCCCGAAGCATTGAGTTGCTTCAGGACCTGGCTTTTAAAGTTTTTAAGCTACTTTTAAATTCCTGGTATTTTGTCACATATCAAATATGAACATACAACTGGCCGGTGTGTTGGGGTCTCTCCTGGGGTTGGTGGTGTTAGTAAAGAGGAATACCCAGGTTTCCTCTGCACTTCTTACTCCCCCCCTTCCTCCCCTTAAGTTGTTAGAGGCTTTGCCAGTGTTTTTCATGAATGCAGTCTACAGATCTGCTTGGTTGTGCTTTACTGTTGTCTTCCTCACTTCAGCAGCTGTCAGGTCCTCTGACATCTCTTGACCTACATAAGAGGCTAATGCTGATTGAACGTGGTGCTGGAAAAGAAACCTGCCCTTCTTTTTCTTCCACTTTTCATTCCCTCAAGTGTTAAGGAGCGGTATGAGAATCCTCTGTGGACTGAGCTCTTCTAGATCCCTGGGACAGAGCAGTCTTTATTGAAACAAGTCTGACCTGTTTGGTATTGTCTGACCCAAGCTTCTGCACTGGCAGAGGTAGATAACTTGTAATAGCTACTGATAATCATGTCCTTAAGGTGGAGTGGTTAAGGTGTGCCTACAATACACCCTAAGTCTGCTCTTTTCCATCAGAAGGAAGAAGGAGGCTCATGGACCTGCAGGTCCTGGTTGCAATACTCTGCATCAGACCAACAGGTTGGCTCCAAGGTAGAGTGCTGCAAGCTGAGGCATGAGAAGCCTGGAGGCCTCCTGTGTGTACAAAAGGGGGGAAACTGCAGCCATCTCCAGAGTGGTTTCTGGACAAGATGCCAACAAATGCCCTGGCTTGGCAAATTGTAGTGATCCCTTGGATGTTGGGGTAATAAGGCACGCTGTGGATTTCTTCATCAGATGTAAGATATGAAATATATATATACACAAAACATGCTGAAACCATGAACAATGTTAACTGGGCTCTGGATTTGTTGATGTTCAGATGCTTAAATAAAGCTGTGTTAAAATCCAGAAGATCTGTTTATAAACCTGCTTTTAAGAAAGATGTAAATTCTGCCTCCCTTAGTCCATTCATTATGAGAAGTTTAAACAGTCCAGCGAATAATATAATTGAATCTCTGGGTGGCAGGGTACTGTAAAAGCTCTTCTTGTTTCTAACAGGGTTAATGTCTTGAAATTGCGTGAGAGATGGGGCCACTGCTGAAAGGATGGGGAAGTATTGATGCTGATGCTTATTGGATTATACCTGTTCTATTTGCATGAGCGTTTTGGATCAACAGGTCAGAAATTGCTAGGTGGGCTTAATGCTTCTGAAGTAAACCAGGAATGGCTTCAGGTTTAACTACAGTAATACTGTTTTCCAGTCGGTTCCTTCTGGTGGGTGTTGGGGCTGTTTGGAGGGTGAAGGAAATGTCTTCCCTCTCCCTTCTCCTCCCTTTCTCTGTGCCAAAAAATAGGGTTGGAGAGTAATGGCTACTGAATAGAGGCTTGAACTCTCCTTTGAATTCTAGTCTACTGGCTAACTGGTTTACAACATGTGTTTTTACATTAGGCAGGACTGAAAGAGCAAAGCACTTCACAGGATTTTCACCTAACTTACAGGAGGAGGCAGATTCTTCTGTATGCCTAGATAATAGATGAGTGCTTTGACTCTTGATTCCAGGTATGGTCTTAGTTATACAAACTAACCTTTACACAGCTAGGTTAGAGGTTTCTATAAGCAGCTCCTGAAAGCCAGCTGCAGTGCTTTTAGAAGCTTGCAAGCCTCCTGAAGTGCCATGTGTGTCCATAGGACAAGTGGACAAGAGGCTATTCTGCTAGAAGTGGGAGACTGTCTCTTAACTTCTGATCCAATAACAGAGCTATACTGCTGCTGCTTGCTGTGTAGAGACTGCCCTATACCTGAGGTCTGTAAAGCAATTGCAAGACAGGCCAGTCTTGAGCATGCATGAAAACACTAGCTTTTTGCTCCTCTTACAGTATTCCAAGCTCAGTCTTTTCAGTCATGGCTGCTAAAGCTCGAGATAGCTTCCTGTGTGGCAAAATTGGGATGAGCAGGCTGATAACTTCTTGTATTGGATGGCACACAAATCCATTGCCACTCTGCAAGACAGCAATACGTATTATTTACTCCTCATATGTTCTTCTTGGTCTTCCCTCGAATAGATACAGATTCCAGCGTATCAGTCTCATACAGTGAGATGGAAGAAGCTTTAAAACTTCAAGGATAGGGTCTAAACTGTGAGGTCCTGGATGTGTTTACTGCTCAGGACTGCTGCAAAACTCAACCCACAGCAGAGTGAGTCACCCACTTCCCATACATCTGGATTGTTCAGTCTTTGAGGGATGAGCTTACATCAACGATCTTTTCTCACTTGCAAGTATCCTATCAGTGTATATTATATTTTCCTTTAAGTTTCTATTAAACTAAAGTTTAGGGCTTTTATTTCTGACACTGATCTGTGTGTTGAGAAAATGTTCCGACCTAAGCAGACAATCAATGGTCTGGTCAGTGTCTTGTTCTTCTGACAGGCTTTTCAAAGCACTATAGTAATAGCAAACCACATTATTTATTAGCTGCTAAACCAGACAACAACTTGAATTAAAACCAACTGTTTCCTTAATAGCACTTCTGAGCTGAATGAGTTTTTGGAGCCCCTGTAGATCACGAGCATGCTCATCCCATATTAGGACCAAAGGTTAGTAAAATGGAATTCTATTCTTCCTGTTAAATACCCCAAAAAGTAATATATTGCAACTAATTATTTTGAACCAGCTGAAAGGCAAAGAATACCAAACCTTGGAAATGTGTTAAATATTGCTGCATCTCTGAAACTATGCACTGGAATGTTAGCTGGAGTTGTGCTATGTTTAAACTTGTTTTCTGCTTTTATTATGTCCCCCCCAGTTAACTCAGCAACTGGAATTCATTTTCTCTGCCAGTCTGAATGGTTACAGGTATCTTTCATGATGTGGTTTCTTTGGTATTAATTGTCACTTCCTGGTAATTTCCTACCTCATTTTTTATTTTTAATACCATATATACATCATTAGCTCACTTCATTTTCAAGTTTTTGGTGTTCATTACCATAAATAGTATTACGTGGCTTTCTGTTGCTGAACCACACTGAGGTCCTCTGATTTTTTTTACCCCACTCTAACAAATGATTCGAGGAATTCTGAGAACAATAACACATCCTTTACAGAGGATGAGGTGTATGGAAAGAAGTTGCAACCATTATTGATTCAACAGCTGCGACATTGTTTCCTTTCCTTACCTTTTTGTCTGCTTTGGAAAGGGACTCACATGGTTTGAGTTCTTTGGATGGTTAAAATATTAGTTGTCCTTCAGAGGAGGAGTAACTTTTCTTGCTCATTAATAGCTGTGCCTTCTCTAGAGAGACATCAATGTAACCTGTCCACAGAGGCATTTAGTCCTTCAAGTGTGTTTGGACTAGTCTCTGCCTGAAGCCAGCTCGTCCCTCTGATTCTTTTTCTTTCAACCATGGAGAGATTTCTTAACTTTTGGCCTGACATCTCCCTAACAAACAACATTGTCATTCCATAAACAGTAGAGTCATCTACTCTGAAATGTTACCTAAGGTAAGGCTGTGTGAAGGGTAACTAGTACAACCACTGCTTAAAGTTCACTTCTTTTTTTCTCATTGCATTTTAGAAGGAAATTTCCCCCCCACTGTTTGGCCTCACAGTGGATCCTGTAGTTTCACTACGTATGTGCCAAAACAGTTTTCTGTCCTACCTGCATTCTTATAGAGCATGAAGCAGAGCTGGGTCTGCACAAGAGTATTGACTCAGACCTTCCTCCCTCTGTCCCTCCAGCTGCAGTGGTAGGTTAATGCTGAACTGCTCCAGCAGCATGAAATCCTCCAGGTATCTCTGCTCTGAAATCCCATTTCAAAAGTAGCTGTACTTGAATTGCTGGACCCCTGGTAGCAAAGGTGAATTCACACAAAGAAAGGCTTAACTTAGGATTTCTGGACTTGCCCTTCCCTTCTTCCCTCTCAGTCTCCTTTAAAGGAATTTTATTGAACAATGGGGAGATTTTTCTAGAGGAGACTTAATGAGAAGGGGGCTAATGAGCCTGAGTCATCTTTTATAGCTGACAAATGTGTCCATTTAAGACGCTACTCATGGCTTAAACATTGTTCACTCCCATTTTGTAATGCATGAGCAGGGTTGTGGTTTGGCATCAGAGACCGGCAACTTGATGTAACATTTCAGAATCATGACATTCACTTTGTGTGTGGGATTGTTTGGGCAGCTGATCAACAGCACCTCCACCTTAAGCACTGAAGGCTGCTATTGTGTTCTCTGAAAGACTTGTAAGACTGGACACTTTAACAGAATAAAAGTTTTACTTTTTAATTTGCATTTTCCTTTTATGTCTGCTTTCTTTTTAAGTTTTCTGTATTCAAAAGCATTTGGCCTTTCAGGATTTTGCCTTTCAGAAGACATGTTAATAATTCCAGCTATTGTGTAGGATAGTAATAATAATTCCAGATATTGTGTAGGGTTTTTTTACTCATCGCATGAGTCCTTGTGGATTAAAGTGTTCCTTTATGAATAAGCAAAATGTAGATGTACAGCGAGAGGTCCTGCTCAGTGACAAGCCTGGACTGCCTAACGTATTTCACCATCACCTTAACAAATGGCTAAACCGGTTCATGTTACCTAATGTAAGACTGTTGTGAGCATTGTCTGCACAGTCCTATAGGTCAGTTGGGTTTTCAAAATGCATATCGTGCTCTCCTTCCCTAGGAAAGGGACAGGGACTGAAGTCGAGGGAGAAGAGTGCTTGTTGCCATAGAAATTGTCTTGAGCCAACTAGTGGTAACAAATTATTGAAGCGTGTTTCCCAGCTGTCTGCCTACCCCCATGCACTACTTCAACTGAAAATGTTGGCAGAGAGTGTCTTTCCTGATTGAACATGTCCATGATGTGGTACAGAGAATCAGCCTCTAACTTTCAAAGGCAGTTTTGAGTTTCTGTGCAGCTCATTTATTGTATGGAAAGGTATTTCTCTTGTGTTTTGCCTTCCCTTGCTTCCTTTGTCTGAGACTACTTGACCACAGTGATATTGGCCCCACTTGAGGGACAGAAAATGTGAGCAGGGTGTGATATGGGTGGAGGGTGGTAGTTTCTGATGCTGCTTATTGACATGGATGAGTTGTAATGAAATGTTTATCAGAACTGAACCAAGGAAGGAAAGGACAAAATGCCCCTTGTCATCTAAGGCTCACTTGGGCTGCAGCTCCTTTTAGCAAAGGATTTCCCACCTCTTTGGATAGCTGAGCAAAAGGAAAGAATGAAAGGTACCCTCAAAGAAAACCATTTTTTGCAGGACTTTAATACAGTGATAGGGAAGGAGCACAAGGGTGAGGAACTGATCTGTTCTTGCAAGAAGACTTTTAACCCTGGTAATTCCTAATTTTCTATGTAGCTTACTGAAAAGCATAGAGTAAAGGTGCAGTAGGGGCAGCTGGAACTATATTTGGGTTTATTCTGGTAAAGTCCTATTCACTATAAGCTTTTTACCTTGCTGACTTTTTTAAGTAACTGTCTTGGTTTTACCTGTTGATGACAGTGAGAATTCTCTTGATGGAAAATTACTGCATTTCTGAGGCTTTTGATAACTTGCAGGAGAGGGCTACCAATTCAGCGAAACAAAAGTATTCCAGTATCTGTGCAATTTGAAATACTAATATACTGTTTAATACAATTTGAATACAAATTATGGTTCCTGTGCTCCTTGTTTCTCATTTAGTGTTCTGTCCCTTGTTGCCAATCGTATCAAAGCCTTCAGGAGAAGTGACAAGAGGCTTAGCTGAAACTTTTCCTCACCTAATAACCCTGGCAGCTCCAACAGCAGCAGTTTCAGTGAGAGTGCTGATCTGCCTGAACTGGCAAGCTGGCTTGGCTCCAAGTGGTGTCAATAGGAACTCTTATTAAGGAGTAAATGAAGGTAATCGTGCCAGTCAAAAGGGCGTTTGAAACACTTGTGCTTTGTCTGCTGCAGGGTTGTCCATGTTCCACATGTCACTGACTCCAGTACCTTTCATACAGACACGGGATGGGCTTTTGGCAGCCTCAAATGGAGTTTGCTAGAAGTGCAGTTTTCTTGTGGAGCTGGCAGGAGAAGACGTTTAAACAGTCTGCAAAAGAGCTCTCAGAGGGGAAGGAAAAGGGGCCATTTCCTAGTTTTGTCTGAGTCTTTTCTACTTTCCTTATTTAAACTTACTGGAAGAGAAGGTATTTACAAAGGTGACATCCTTCTCTTTGACTTTTTTTGGGCATTATGTGGCAGGAGTGGTTTTCCTTTTGCTGAAAATGTAATTCTAAGCCTCAAAATAGGAACATGTCTGGAGTGGTGTGAAGATCTGGAGGACTCCTAGGGACAAACACTGATGAATGCTCCTGTAACTGAGATGGGTTGCCTGTCCTGGTGTATGCAGTCAGTTATCTTCTGGTACTTGCATTGCGATCTGCTGTTTGTGTTGCTCAAAACAATCTATAGAACAGGAAAGCTGTGGTTTATTGTCACACATGTGATGAGCTAAATCAGCTTCTGAAGTCATTGTGTTTGTGTAAGGTGGGGAGTGGAGAAGATGACGTGTTAAATTGCTGGAAAAAAGATGCCTGGGCATGAGGAGTACATGACATTATGAATGACAAAGGCAACACAGAGGGACTGAGGAGTGGCACGGGAGTGTGTGTAGAAGGCATGTGTCTCCAGGGTTGCTACATCCCAGTGAGGGGTGAGGTGGGTCCCCACAAGACTGACTTACAAGCAGTAGCCATAGCAAGGTGGTTTTCCACTGGTTATGTGTCTTTCTTAAAAAACATTTTGGTTCCATCAGTTGCTGGGAGTCTGTTAACAGGAAGGAGGAACCCCTTGATTATTTTTTTGGGTATTGCTGATTGGAGGCTGTTTGTTTCCTTTCCATGTTTGTAGTGATTTAATTCCAGTGATTAAAGTCTCTGGCAAAATGTAGCTTTTTAAACTACCCAATTCGTATCCTCTCGTGTGCAGAGAAAATCCTGGAAATGAGCTGTACATGCTCAAAACCAGAGGTTTTCCAGTGAAAACACTGAATTCCCCTTTTATGGATTAGGTGGTGAAGGAAAAATACTTGAACAGGATAGGGAGGGATTTTCATCTGGAGTTGATACCCTCACAGAATAGAGGACTTTATTTTTAAAAGCAGCATCTCTAAGATGGATTTCAGTTGCTAGCAAATGTATTTGGAAGTAAACACCTTCCTATGTGCATTTTGCACTCCCATTTTGCTGGGTTTTCTTTTGGCTAGGTAAGTGATGCCTAAATCTGCCCCCATGATGTTATTTCATTGTGGAGTGCTGCTGAGGGCATGTTGTTGGAGTTTCCTGTAAAAGCCAAGGATACTTTTCTCTGGAGAGAAAAGCCTTCCCCAGGGGTTCGTGTGCCATGGGCAGGATGTGTTGGTGGGGAGCGCCACCGCTGGGCTGGCATCTGTTCTTCACTCTTCTGCTTTTTAAACCTACTTTCTGCATTTTCTGTATCTGTGAACTCTGTGATCACACTCTGTGTGAACTGTGGCTTTGGGTTTACTGATTTACATGAGCATTTGGAGCTGCAGGAGAGTGAACTGAGCAAGTGAAGGTGTAAATCGCCAGAGTGGCTGTGAATGAAGATAGCAGAGATATTCTCTGTGAGCTCTGCCAAACCCTCTTTAGCTTTAATACCTTTTAGGCTGACGTTTGTCATCTCTTGGCTTGCTGGAATCCCTCTCAGTTGAGCGTGCTGAAGCGCAGGCAGGACTCGCTGACTGAGCAGAAGAGGACTCTATAAGAAGCCTGAAATGCCACTTTAAATTTGTTTAAAACCTTTTAACTCTTTTCATCCCACTCGAATCTTATTTTACCTCCTTTGTGTTATTTTACCACTGTGTTTACCGTTGTAACTGCTCTAGTTTTTAAACAATGATCCCCCTTTGGAGCTAAGAAGTGAATCAAGTTTGTGATTACATCTGAGCAAACTATTTATCTGCACTTTATGTCAGCACCAAGACCCAAAGCAAAACTCTGCAGCCTCAAACATCCCCACCAGGAACAAATGGCTGGAGATGGGGACAGGATTCCTCGAGAGGCAGCTCCGTTGGCTGCGCAACAGCCTGGCTGCCCAGTGCTTGCTTTTATCACATGCTGGGACAAGGATCACGTGAAGAGGCGGGGAGTCAGCCCTGCGGACCTGGTGGTGGTGTGGTGTTGCTGGTGGGATCGTGGGAGCCTCTGCCCCTGATGGCATTTGTAACCCAACATCAGATCCAAAAGGTAAGGAATTGCCCCCTGGGGAATGACCATGGGTGTAGTGCAGGCAGGTGGCAATACTTGTAAGATATGGTCACTACTAGTTAACCTGTAATCAGGTCTAGCAAAGATCTGCTTTACAAACACTCTATAATTTCTTCCCAGCTTCTTGTATTATGTTCATTTTAAGTGTGTGAAGACCCTGTCATGGATACAAACTCTTCCAGAGGGCAGCTTGTCCCACAGAGCTCTTGGAGGAATTTCTCTTGTGCCCTTCTGTCTCTACGGCTCAGCTCTCGGCCGTGAACTCGAAATCTGCCTGTCAAAGGATAATCTCCAGGGTATTCTATATAAAGAAGCAGTAGTGCCAACACAGTTCACTTCATTTTGTAAGGCACTGTGTAGTCAACCATGAGAAATTACCCAGGGATTATTCCCTTAGAAAAAATAACTCTTTCCAGCTTGTAAAGGAATCTCTCTCTTATTTGGCATACAGGTGTGAGTGCTCTGTTCGTGTTAGCAGGCATTGTAATTTAATTGTAATTTAATAGTTGCTGGCTGCACATCTTATCTTAAACCACAAAGGCTCTAGTGATGGTACCTTCTCTGCTTTATGGACTGAGGGGCTGAGATAACTTGTTCTTAACTGTATAGAATCTGAGCCTGGTGATGAACTATCTTTTTTACAATAGAAATCCCTCCTGAAACTAAAACTTAAAAGCATGTTGTGCAGCTGCAGAGCTGAAGTTGGGATACTTTTCACACTGAGCTGAGGCACAGCAAAGGGCCAGAACCATTTCCTCTTGCTCTGTGCTGCTTCTCCAGAGTACTTTGGAGGAGAGCAGTCACCCCGTCTCTTCCAGTTCCACGAGGATGGCTTCCTTGTCCTGGAGCATTTTTTCACCACAGAGGAGTGTGACAGCATGAGGAACCAGATTCAGAGAATCATAGCAGAGATGGAAGTGCCACCGCACTGCCGCACCGAGTTCTCCACCAAGGAAAAGGAGCAGCTCCAGGCACAGGTACAGGGCAGTCCCCATTGGAGCACTGGAAAAAAAGAAGGGAAAAGGCAAACAGCACCTCAGGATTCACTCCGGGGGAACAGGACTCTTTCTTCTAACTGAATGTGACACTGTGAGAGGCATTTGCTCTCCAGATTTCTATTTGGTGGTGATCTTGCGGATGGCAAAGGACGATGTGTGTGGCTGTGCTGTGCTTCAAGCCCCCACAATAACTGCCCCTGGTAGCCACATGCAGCTCTCACAGATCACTTTGTACTTGTTTTGCAGGCAGAAAATAGGTTCTTTTGCAGGCAGAAAATAGGTTCTTTTCCAGGAAGCCAGCTAAAGAAAAACAAGGATAGCCTCAATGTAAGAGGTTCTTGTAAAGTCCAAATCAATGCCAAGAGATTTAGCATTGTGGTAAGCCTTTTTATGAGTGATTCTATTGACTGTGCTTTGTTTATGCTACATCTTGATGGGATAAAGATGCAGGTGAGTATCAATGCTTTGATTGAAGGCTTGTTTATGTTTTTATGGGACTACCATCTTTACTGGGCTCTTATTGCTGGCAGGGTAGCTCGGATTATTTCCTAACCAGTGGAGACAAGATTAGATTCTTCTTTGAGAAAGGTGTTTTGGATGAGAGAGGTAAGCCCTGGCCTGTTAGCCACAGGGAGGGGACAGGAGAAGGTGGAGTGAGGGGTTGGGGCCAGTTTCCAGTTCTAGGGACGATTCCTGCTTTGCAAACAATGTTAAATTCTTGTTTTGTTTCATAGGTAACTTTCTAATTCCAAAGGAGAAATCTGTCAGCAAGATTGGCCACGGTATGTTTAAAGGATGGGGTTTTGAGAGGGACAGACAAGAGGGATGTGGTTTTCAGACATGAGGCTTTCTTCAGACTTACTATAAATAACCTTGGCCATCTGAGTTAAAACCTTTCTGAGCAGGGAAGCGACCTCTTCCATCTTCTGTTGCTTCTTTGTGCCTCTGGGGAACAACTGCATCAAACATCACAAACCTCAGCCCCTCCTGCCATTGTGGCCATGTAGCTTCTGTCTTTGCAACTCTGTGTTTCTGCATTAAATTCTCCAGTGTGATTTCTGCACATCAGTCTGCTTTTCCGCACATCACTCCATCACTGTGTCTGTAACTCCCTGTGTTGCCCCTCGCTCTCTGCTGTCAAAAGACTTAAAAATACCCTGGTGTGATCCTTTTCGGGAAAACTCTTTTAGGAGGTTTTTCAGCTGTGCATAGCTCAGGGTCACTGACACGTGAAAGTCTGGACTTCAGCCCTTGTCTCTTTTATGTAAGACATTGCTCTAAAAGATTTACTATCTAAGACTGTCACATTCAGTACAGATCAAACTGTCTTCTGTGTCCTGTGCAGCGGTGGGTTGTCAACGCTGAAGCTGTCCTCCCTCCTTTGGTGTCACCAGAACCTTTTCTTTACCTTTACTGGTTTCAGTTTAACCTGTTTCCTCCCTCCCTACTACTGGACTTGCATTCTGATCCCATTTTGTTCTTAAATAATGCATGGAAAATTAGAGCAGAATTCACTGCATCTCCAAATGCATGAACTTTGGTCAGATTAAGTGTGACTAAACATGGAAACTCAGTACTGAGAGTTCTTGGTTCTTTGGTTTTCTCAGAAAAACACTCTCCCCCTTCCAGACCCCTGCCATTCACTTAGACTCCAGCTTTTCCCCAGGGGAGGCGAGAACAACTGTCTGGTGCTTGCTGACTCAGCAACTTAACCGTTGAAAAGCCTTCTGTAGACTTACTTTCTGTAATGACTGCATTTGGTTGAGTCTGGCTTCATCCCTTGCTCAGGAGCAGCCTCTGCTGGACTCTGTCGTCTGTCCTTGTAGTAAATATAATCGGGATGAGATGAAGGCACGATCTCAAGTCTTTGCTTTATGGTTTTGGCAGAGCTGGGCTGTAGCAAGCATCTGTATGCAAACAGCTCTGACCTGCAGGCTGCAAGGGCTAAAGGGCACCAAAGCTAAGCCTCAGCTCTTTTTTATAGTAATGAGTTTCTTTGGTAGGTTTAAAGAACTGAGTTTTTTAAAGGGTGAATTCACCTGTGTGCCTCAGGGTCATGTGTAGTAGTTGTTGTGTTAGAATTTGCTGTAATATATTGCTTAATCACATAACATCCGGTTTTTATTCACTGTTATATCCTATTTTTACATGGCTGCCATTTGTGGCCAGTGAGTGATTATATTTTTGGTCTTTAAAGAAGATTGTAGATATCTACAAGTGTCATATCACCTTAGGTGTGATAAGCCATGTATAACAACTCTTGGGAGGAATGAAAGTTGCTGGCTGCACTTCATCTCACTTGGCTGTCAGCCCTGCAGCTCATCAACTGTGAGCTGCCAAGTCCCTTCAGTTAATGAAATGCTCAGTCTGAGCCTTTTCTTTCCCCTTAGCTTTACATGCTTATGATCCTGTCTTCAAGCAAGTCACCCACTCCTCCAAGGTGCAGGTGAGCTGTTACTGTTTCCTAGAATGGTCTGGAGGGGGAAATAAATTATGGAGCAATTAATCTTAGTATTCTAGAGTCCCAAGGATAGTAATTTTGTCTGTGAAAGGAAATGTAAATATCTTCAAAGAAGAAGGTTTATAGTGTGCAGGAAATGGCAATCATAAATCTTGGGAAGTTTTCTTGCAGGAACTGGGAAGAAAACTAGGCCTTGAGAGACCGGTAGTTGTGCAAAGCATGTATATCTTCAAGGTACAGTAATTCAGGTTGTCTTATCACTCAAGAAGTAAGACCCTGTTAGGTGGGAAGCTGTGAAACTCTTCACACACCACCTTTCTTTCCTTGCAGCAACCTGGCATTGGTGGTGAAGGTAAGATTCGTATTGTCTCTATATCACACTGCAGATAATGCTCCCTTAGGAAAGGAGTATTACCAGTATTGCTCAGAATCAGGCTTAAGCCTGTGAGTTTCTGCTCCAAACATTCTTACAATGATTAAAAAGCATCCATGTTTTCAAAAAGTGTTTATCCATCATATGCAACTTGAACAAAGAGCTAGTTTTACATCTGCAGCAGGCTGAAAGGTGGTATTTTTGTGTCAGATTTAATGTGTATGATGGGTGGGTGGGCAGGGTAGGTCAAGAAGTCAAGGAGCTGCAAGCCTGCTGGCACTGAATTCCTCAGGCATTAAAGGACTCTGATGCCTGTCTCTTGTTGCAGTGACACCACACCAGGATGCCACCTTCCTGCACACAGAGCCCCTGGGCAGAATCCTGGGGTTCTGGATTGCCCTGGAGGATGCCACACAGGAGAACGGCTGCTTGTGGTTCATCCCTGGCTCTCACACCAGTAAGAGTTGTGGTGTTTGGTGCGTGCTGTGAAACACATGCCATCTTCTTGCTAAAGGGTGGAGGGTGGCACAGACTCTGTTACGTTCTCTGCATTGCACAGTGCCTCAGAAGCACATTATGTCCTTGTTTGTTGAAAGAACAATATTTACTACAAAGATCTCCTCCTATGCTGTTGTCAGATCTACAGCCACATTTTTCAGCAGGTTATTAACTGCTTCACTTTGCTCTTGGCCACTAGTCCATCAGATGAGTCTTATATAAGTATTTTTAATTAAATAAAAGGTGTTACACATAACTGACGCTATGTTTAGTTTTAAATTGATATCTGGCCTAGAAACAAAGAATCCAGGGCACTGGGAAAGGAAGGACAGTCATCCTGATAATTTATTTAATCCAGAATCTATTAAGGTGAGGCTGATTAAAACTGCTCCTGTATCCTTTCTTTTCACTTCAGTATTATTTCAGAAGCTTCCCCTGCAAGACTCAGAGTCTTCCCTGCCAGGCCACTGAGATTTAAGACTTTAATGTAAAGAAAGTCTTAAACTAATGGGTCCTTTCTTCTTGTAGTGAAACAGGCCCACAGTTTTGACTGTAGCCTTGGTTCATCAAGTCTGATCTGGGAAAAAAGGAGTAAAAATCCTCTTACACACACAGAACTGTCAAATATTGGTCTGAATTTCAGTGAACAAGGAAAGCCTTCAAGTCTACGCAAGGATCACTGGACACCATCCAAGCCATTGGAGAACAGTCAGTGTCCTAGCGGAACACACACAAAACCAGACAGCACAGACTCATGCGCTGGCGGTTGTGACTGGTGATTGTTGCTCTGTGTGTGAAACCACTATTGGATTACGAGCACAGTTTTCTGTTTGTCGCTGCCTCTAGGGCACACTAATGAGCTTTAAACTGTTCCTCACCTCAGCATCTACTCAGTGAGTGTAATCATAGTGCTCTTAATCTTAAGGTACTCATCTCTCGTAAATTTTGGAGTCAGCTGTGCTCTGATTGCAATTTATGCTCTTACGGAAAGGAGAAATGGACCAAAGGTTGGCTTTGCTTAAGTGTATAACTATTTATGTTCTTACAGGGCTGTGTTGCAATGCACAGAAAGAGCCAGAAAGGCAAAAAGACAGTTGTTTTATCAGTTTCTTCCACAGCTGGAAAATCCTGAATCTTTGCTTAATGAAAAACCCACTCAAATTACTAAGGAAAGATTGAATATACTATAATAATGTTCCCAACGTTACCAAATCACAGCTATTGCTCCTTGCTGTGCAGAATATAGCTAGCTATTTAATTTTTATGTATGTTTGCTTTATTGTGTGGATTTGCAGGAGGAATTACCCGGAGAATGGTCCGTGCAGCTTCAGGTAGCTCAACATGTGTAGAGTTTGTAGGGTCAGACCCGGTCTACGATGACAATCAGTTCATACCTCTGCCTATAAGTAAAGGTACAAACAACCCCCAAATATGTCTGCTTTACAACTCAAGACATAAGGGAGCTAAAAATGTATTTTAACACTTGCAACTTCCCTTATATGTTAAAGTTAGCACTCACAATGTGAAAAAGAGCAGTACAGATGTTTCTTTCAAACAGGAGGACTCGTTCTCATCCACGGTGAAGTCGTCCATAAGAGCGAACTGAACAGCTCAGAGTCTTCTCGCCACGCATTCACCTTCCATGTGATGGAAGCCAAAGACACCAGCTGGAGCAGAGAGAACTGGTAAGGTCATCAGCTGAACAAGCAGCGGAGGGAACTAGAGCTTTCTCAGTTCAATAGCCAGGATAAACTTATTGGCGGTCTTGCGTTTCCCACAGTTTCTGTTGGCAGTAATCTCAGCATTGATTTCACACCACAGAACTGGAACAGCCTCTGAAGCTTTGTTTTTACCTCTTCCTTACTTCCCAGGCTCCAGCCGACTCCCGAACTGCCTTTTCCATCGCTCTACACTTGAAGTTAGTGATTGGCTTCTGGAGACAACAGCTGATGAATGTTCCTTTCTCATCATTCGTTCCCTTTAAATACATCTTCCACTAGGTCAGCTCTTAAGATTAATTTATCCTCTAATCAGCACGAGGACCCATGACATAGCCAAATACACCTGCATTAGACGGAAGCTTCTACTGCAGCATGAGCCCTACTAGTATGAGAATAGTCACCCAGTCTTTTTGGTAAAGAAACCTCTTCAGTACTGAGAACAGACCATTAAAGACCACTGCACTTTGACTGGGACCAGTTAAGAAGTATTTCTTCTTGCAGATACTCTGTATTCCCTTCTGTTAAGGTCAAGAGCTTGTCTAGTCCAATTCTTGGCTGTGTCAGTCCCAGCAATGCAGGTGAATGTGTCATGTGAAGATGGACAACTTTTACCCTTAGGTCTTTGTCCTATTGTTTGAATAACAGTGATTAAAAATAATCCTATTGTGGGCAAAATGAAAGAGGAAGTCTACTTTTATAATCAATCTTCTAAGTATTTCTAGTAAACTGTAGCTGAGTGTTTGATCTCTGGGTAGGTTGATTAAAAATATTACAGTTCTTAAAGAATCATGTTGATATTATTTGTTATTAACCAAAACCAACTCTGAAGAATCTTTTGACATCCTCAGGAAAAGCATTATGGAATCTCAAGAGCCCATGGAGGGGTTAAATTGGGCAATGCTGCCTCTCAGCTCTTTGAGTCCTGGCTTGTTGCAGAGACAAACCCAGTATCAGATTCCAGGATGCATTTTGATGGTCCAGAGAACTAGTTTCATTCCATCCCAGCCTTATTCTCACTCCTAAGACACAGTCTCAGGGCTAGGACTGCAGGAAAATACTATGTAAGGTATCTTGGACCCCCACAGAGTTGTTCCTGAAAGTGAATAAAAGAAGTGTCAGAAGCTAACTTCATCCTACAAACAAGAATCCTGGAATGCAAATCTCCTGCTTGGACAATACTTAGGGGAAGGGAGGGCATGTGCTCATGTGTTCTGTTCTATTGGATGCTTGGTGAACTGGTGAGAAGATTGTCAATACAGAAGTGTTTAATACATAAAAATGAGGTGGGGTTTTTGGCCACAAAATGGTAGTTTCAGTTTTAATTAAATGGCTTTACTCAATTTGTTCATAGAAGCATTTTGGTAAATGACTTGATGAAACATCTAGCTGAAAAAATGTGAAAAGTAGAAAACTTCAATAGCATTAGAAAAGTTTATTGACTTTAACAGACTTTCTGCTTTTGTGAGTAACGTGTGATTAGTTTTATCTGTGAGTGTGCTTAATTCTTCTCCCCCTATTGAATATTATTCCAAATTAGTTGAGAGATTAAAATCTTGGTAAAGCGTTCTTCTTGTTGCATAAAGCTTCAGGGCTAAAATGACAACCCCCTTGTTAGTACTTTTTGCAATAAACAATCTTTTACATTCTCAAGCCTTCCCACCCACCCTGGATAAACTCAGCTATTACAGCTACTGAGTTTGAAGTTGTGTTTGTGCATTGCACTGCATTAGTGTGGTTCTTGTTGATGGTGACTGGACACATTTGGACAGTTGTGCTCACTCTGTGTGGCCACCCTCATTATAACACACGCTTTAGATCATGCTTAGACAGGAGCAAGGAGTTCACATACTCAGTAACACAAGACAGCAGGGCTCAGTACAGCAAAACAAGTTTTGATTCTGATACAGTACAGAGGTGGTAGCACCTGAGAGGTTTGCTTATTTCTTATAGTTTTTGTTTCTCTAATTGACTTACCTCTTCTTCCTCTACTTCCTTTGCCTCTGAGCATTCAGAAGAAACCTAAATTGGATTATTAAACACAGATGCTGTTTTTGTCAGTCATACTTGAGTTCCAGTGAGAACATAAAGCAGCTTGTGCTGTTTTAAAGGCAAAAAACCAAGATCAAGCCTTTATTTAAAATAGGTCCTTTTTCATTTCTGTTTTTAATAATTTCATCTGCTGTACCAAAAGCAGTGTTCAGATCAGCTTTGAGCTCTCATTACAGTGCATGTTTTATTACCACTTTTCTTTAGAAAGGGAGAAACCTCTGTTCCTGGAAGCACTTCTATGCCATAAACATTATCTGGAGGTAGAGAGGCAACAGCAGATTATCGATTTGGGTAGTGTAAGCTTCCAAAAGAGAAACTAAGCTCACAGATGCCAAAATCCAGGCATAGCTGGAGTTCAGATTCACGTTACTGTCAAAGATCAGAATAAGAGCCACAGCAATTATCTGAGCAAAAATAGCTGTCATTGTCCCTTCAAAAGTCTTCTTTGTTCCTGGCCATTTGATTTCCCCCATTGTACTGCCAAAAACAGAGGCAATAGTGTCTCCTACCCCTACTGCCAGCACCCCAGAGTAGGGGACCAGTGCTCCTGCCCCAGACAAGGTACCTTTAGGAGTACAAGCTCTGGGAAACAACCATACTGGGAGGGACATGCCAAGGAGGAGATAAATATGAGTCAAGATGAGAGGTCCGCTATCTCTTTCATCCAAGAAGAGAGACAGCAGATGCCTAAGGGTTTGGCCAAATGGTTTGATCCTGAAATACCGAATATACTCTAAGAAGATAAACACTGCCAGACACAGAACTGCAGCAACGTAGAGAAGCTGGCGGTCATAAATGAGTCCAGGAACATAAGTAGCTACAACAATGAAATGGAAATACTTCCTGGTTATAGTCGAGGCCTGGTGTTTTTTAGATTCAGATGATCTCTTAGCATTCTGGTAGAAAACTATGCCACATGCTGAAGCAGCCAAAAAGGTCCAGTATACAAGAAGGTAAACTCTTGTTTGTGTCTGCAACAGAAACTGGAGTAGCCAGAACAAAGGGTTCCTCTGGATCAGTCGGTACAGCCAAGGCATGATGACCCCTAAGCCTAGCACTGCTGTCATCATGTGGAAAAACATGGAGGAGATCCATGTACCTGAATCCATGAAAATGAAGAGCACACTGAAAAAAAGCCCAAGAAGAACAATTCCAACAACTGCTACCAGAAGGAAAAAGTCTATGGGATCACCTCTGCCCTCGACTACATTCAGTGAGCGTTTAATGAGCTGATTGAGAACAAAACTTATACCTCCAAGAACTAGCAATGCTTCTCCAGGAGTAAAACATCGAGGCAACAAGTACAGCAAGATCATACTGAGGTAGACAAAAATGAGCAGCACTTCTAGGACCTCTATCACTTCTGAAACAGTCAAAGAGTGCTTCATGGTATAGATAATTATACTGCCAGCAACACCAGTAAGTATGCAAGTGTTGGTTGGCACAGGTTTTGTGATGCCAACCGCTATTACGGACAGAAAGAGAGCAACCAGCATGCCAGTGGAAGCCACGACTACGCCAAAGCGTTCGAAGTACACAATGCCAGCAGCCTTGCACCTCTCCTTCATCACTATCCCCAGCAAGGGGATGACCATGCTAGCTGGCAGGAGGCCACTGTTTGCTGCTGTACGGAACTGGAATACAGCCCCACCCAGCTGGAGCAGACGGTCCCATTTGAACTGGGCATAAAAAGCCTGGATGGCGAGAGCGACGGCGCACCAGGAATACCGGTCCCACACCACCGCGTGCACAAAGAGAACGATGACGACCACGATCAGGGATTCCACCAGCACTGGCTTCTTTAACATGATTCCAGTGAACGTGGCTCAAGCTGTCCAAATCTTTCTCAGGAGTCCCAATCTGTTCAGTAGTTGTCCATTAGGAAGAATTCCTTTTCGTGTTACTGCACTTCCTATCAACAACAAAAAAGCAAACAATTAAAGCAACTACTAGAAAATCTAAAGCTTTTGCACAGCTGTCTTGTTCTTAATTACTTACTTAAGTTGAGCTTCTGTGTCAATTGTTAATGTCAACACAGAGGTAAACAAAGAAAAATAAAACCAGTGAGGTAATGGCTCAGCCAAAACTGGTATTTGCTCCTGAAAACCAGAGAAGTCAGCCTGCAGTGACAGAAATGCACCACTGAATGCTGGGGTATTCAGATTGGTTTAAATATTTCTCTTGCAGTGTCTTTGAATTGAACTGTGAAGCCATAACCATTCCCAGAAGGCTTGATGGTGAGTGTAAATTTGAAATATAGCTAATTTAAAAGTTTAAAGCTATTTTAGAACCTAATTTTGTATGCACTTCTCATGGTATTTTTACAGAATCTTTCTCCTTTTATGAACTATTTCTCCCTCCACTGCTGTGCAAAAGCCCTACATATCTCTCCTTCTGTTACTGGTGTTACAATTGAACGATTCCACTACTGCAGCAGGTGTTTTATAACGCTGCATAGTATTTATAATGAAGTAGGAAAGAAAACATCACAGTCATTAGAAGAAAAATCATTGTCAAAGGACATACTTTATCTAACTTTGATCCGTCATGGAAGGCTAGAAGTTTACTTAAAGTTCTGGTGTGGGTTTTCACCCAGTGTTGAATGGTGTCACCAGATTATAAAGCTGATCTGAGAGAGTTTAGAAGTAGTATTACTGGGTAACTATTCAAGTTTGTACAGTCAAACTCCCCCACACTGTCGGTCTGGAGTGTTTTGATATTTATGACTTTGTACTGAAAACTCTTAATTAGTAATAGATTGCTTTTTGGCACCCTCATGTGTATAACCTGAAATACTTGCTTGCCAAATTACTTCATTAGGTTTACTGTTGCTATACAGCTAGATCAGGCAAGTGTAATCTTTTTGCAATCACAATTCATTTTTAAACAGAATGAGAGGAGAATTAATCATATAATCAGTGAAACAGAACTGGCATGGGCAATACCTACTGACAACCAATAATGGGTTTTGGGTCCCACTTGTCACTTCTGAGCCCAGGGGAAGGAGAAGCTTAAAGGTTATTTGAGAAGAAGCGGGGTAAATGCTACGTGCCAGCCAGACTGAAAAAGATCTCCCACTCAGTCTGGCAACTTTAAGGTTACAACCCAGCTCTTGCATCAATAATGACACATGACAGCTTCCCCCAGCAGGCAGCCTGCCAGCTTGGCTATAAGACAAGGATGAATTTCACCACATAAAACGCAGGTCTCCTACTCTAATGCAGCAGGGTTGAAAGCTGCTGACCTCCGAGTTTGCAGCACGATGTATTTCACTGCTGAATTATTTTATTGACCCGTTGCGGTTCCCTCCTTCACACCTTCCTTCAGGCAACGCGAAGCTCCGCGGCACTCCCACACTCTCACACATCGAACGGGACCTATTGCCCTCAGTTTCAAGGCAGACTAAACGTTTTCTGCTCGTTTCGTTATTCTCATCACCGGCTGCAACGGGCGCTGCTGTGCTCCCAAACGCCTGTTAACCCCCTCCTCCCTGTGTCCTTCCTCTCCTCCCTGTGTCCTCCGCAGCGCCGCGGGCTCCCTTTCTCCCATCCTCCCGCGCCGCCCTCCTCCTCCTCCTCCT
>NW_009924659.1:2561-3074 GCF_000696875.1 Nestor notabilis | reverse complement strand
TGTCTCTGTGAATGTAGGTTAAAGCCCACCCAGTGTTACATGATTCAATGTTGGCCATTCAGTCACCAAACTACAGATGAAGATTCTCATCTGGGGTTTTGCCGCAGTAATAAGGGACTGGGAGGATTTGCAGGTTATTTCTTTTCCTGTCTCCAGGTGATTTCGGGACCGCAGTATTTTTCAGGCAGCAGGGGACAAAGCAGCTGGTAACCAAAGCAGGGACCTGCACGCCGTGAACCTGAGCCCATCACAGCCCAAAGCCTCAGCCTGGCCGGGGTCACATCCCAGGGTGGCCTCGCCCTGAGAGGCCCCAGGAGATGGCAGCAGCTCTTCATATGTGTGCCCTCTGGTGGGAGATCAGCCCTCGGGCACCTTTCTGTAGGCTCCTGTCCACCCAGGGTGGCGATGGGCAGGTACAACCAGGCTTGGCTGAGGAAGGAGAGGTTTGCTGGCCCCAGGTCCCCCTAGCCCAGCCGATGGGCCCAGGCCCCTTCCTTTGGGGTGGTCACCCAC
>NW_009924659.1:0-2526 GCF_000696875.1 Nestor notabilis | reverse complement strand
ATTCCCATTTATCCCGGAGCACGGCCGCTAACACGTGGCTGAGCCAAGTTGAACACCAGTCTGCACGAGTGAATTTACTTCAAAATGTACAATATCTGGAATGCGATGACCGGGGAGCAGCTACTCCGAGTGATTCCCTCGTGTGCTGGAGTGCCTGGGATGGGGCAGCCCCGAGCTGCGGGTGGGAAGGGCAGTGACCTGCACCCTCACTGGGAACCCTGTCCTCCCTCCTGATTTTAATGCCTTTCTGTGCAGTGTTTTGCAGATACTGCCCATCTCGGGGCTGTGTGCAGGTTTTTGCATAGCAGGAATATAGAGCAAAGGCAGAAGCATCGCTCCCTGCATGGCCCTTCAGTTACCACTTGGCTCTTGGGCATAAACCCTGCACCGGCCACCTGCAGGTATCACACGTAGACAAAACCATCCCGGCACAATGCAGGAGCACCCCAAAGGTATCACAGGGAAACTGCCAGTTAAAGTGGCTCAGTGGAAATGATCAAGGGACAGAAGCAAGTGTGTGACTGCTGTGTGCTAATGTGAGCTGTGCAGCAGCTGCTGGTAATGATGGCACACACAGGGGAAGCAAGGACAGGACCCAGCACCCTTTGCTGTGCTGCAGGCAGCAACCGCCTTCCCCACCACAGAGCTCACACTGGCTCCATTGCCACCTATGCTGCAACTGAGGCCCAAAACCCTCAGTATTCTTCATGCTTAGGTTTAAGTTTGTAGTTTAAGTGAATCTGCTGTTTCCCCCCAGAGCATCCCCTCCCTTCTGTGTTTCTGCACACTCTGCAGCTAGTGGGCCTTCCGTGAGGTGCTGTGAGTCCTTGGAAGAGAGGAGGCTGCTGTGAAAAGGCAGTGATAGATCCTGGTTCTGGAGCGATGGCTAAAAATAGCACTGTTGGTGTCTGGAGGGAGGATGGAGAGCTCAGGGTCAGCAGACAGGCAGAGCACAGCCCGTGATGGCACCAGGGCAGCGGCTGCTTCCCAGCACTCCATGTGGACAATGGGTCACCAGTCCCGTTTAGCACATTTAAGGCTGCAGCCCTGGTGAAGGGTTGTGCTGTTTTGCTCTTCAGAATCACCGAATGGTTTGGGTTGGAAAGGACCTTAAGATCACGCAGTTCCGACCCCCTGCCATGGGCAGGGTCGCATC
Organism: Nestor notabilis; assembly: GCF_000696875.1. NCBI lineage: Eukaryota > Metazoa > Chordata > Aves > Psittaciformes > Psittacidae > Nestor > Nestor notabilis. The sequence goes on along the minus strand of NW_009924659.1, from coordinate 1,370 downwards.
ACACTAGACCGTGTCACCCAAGGGTCTGTCCTTTAACCAGGGACAACATAAAGCGCTCCCATGAGTAACTGCCTGGCTGGGTGCCGGGGGGCAGCGCGTTCCCCACCTCTGCCGCTGCCTCTTCTCATCACCTTGAATGCATCGATTCATTTGTTGGGGCATAACCAGCCTCTCTGAGCCCCCCGGCAGTGCTGTTCAGCCCCTGCAAAGCAAAACCAGCTCCTGCCGTGCCCAGGGCAGGGCACAGGGTCAGCTCGGAGCTGGGGGTGTGATGGCGAGCCCACGAGCTCAGCCCCAAGTCAGCTTTGGTGCAGGGCTGCCAGTGCGTTACTGGAGAGAGGCTCCTGCAAGCCTGCCGTGATGTGGGGATGTTTCTGTCGATGGCTTTGCTTCTTGGTCCTTTTCATCCCAGACTCTTCCCATCCCGATCTCCGGATGCTGCCTATGATCCTGTGGGATGCCGCTCTGCAGGCAGCTGCTCCTTGCACAGCGGTGCAGATGGCAGGAGCTGCCCCATCCTCATCGCAGCCACTGGGGGACACCCTGCAACCACTGCCAGGTCTCCAGGATGGTGCTTGGCCACAGATCTGCAATTACCTGGGAATCACACAACCTGGGGCTGCTATTACTCACACCAGGATTATTTCAACCCCAAACCTTACTCTAAAGACAAGCTCCCATTTCAATCTATAGAATGATGGTTGGTTTGCATTCAAATCGAGGGAGTGGGGTTAGGCAGCCTGAACAGAGTAATCTCTTGAGAGGTATATCAAGATGCTTCATAATCCCGAGTGAGGTAGCTGAGCAGCACAGTCCTGCTCCCACTGGGAAAGGACATGGTCAGCAGGGGCTGCAGGAGCCAGCGCTGGAGGTAGGACACCTCTCAGGCCCTCCCTGCCAGGCACAGTTTCTTAAGACAACCAAGTTTCTACCTGGTCATCAGAGCACCAGGATGGAGAAACAAAGGCCAAGGGCCCAGAGAGCAAGTCACAGGAGAAACTGCACCCTGGATGGGCACCCTGGGCAGACTTCAGGCACTGGGGGTCTGGTGTTTTGTTTGGTTTTTGTAAGTGCAAAGGTTAGGCTCAGGGTTGCAAGAGCCAGACCAGAGGAGGAGGCAAAGGTGGTCTAAGATTTACATGTCACGTCATCTGCAGAACACACTTGGGCCCATCGGATACGTAGGTGAGAGAAACGTTGGGTCTGGGTTTGTCTTCCAGCGCGCTGGTGGACACAGTGGGGCACAGCCGGGCTCAGAGAAGGTCTTTCATGATATCCGACGGCAGAGCTTCCCCCACCACGTTCACAGCGCTCAGGCCCGACCTTCTCCGTGTGACAAGCACCATCACCTGCACCGTCCTCTTCAGCCG
>NW_009924658.1:1899-3150 GCF_000696875.1 Nestor notabilis | reverse complement strand
TAGTGCTGGGTTTAGCTGCAAGGCTGGTGTCTGTGTGGGGCAGAGGGAAGCCTAGGGCATGGATCCCCCCACGCCAGCGCCCCAAAGCCCAGCTCCGCTGCCAGGAACCGTCCCGACAGCCTGCAAAACAAACCCGGGGCTGCCTTCAGCTCCCCAAACATGTCTGGGTGCGTTTCCGCCTGAGCCTCGGGTGCCACGGAGCATTCCCCTGGCTGTCCCATCCCAAACCTCTCCCCTCACACCCCCCTCCATTCCCGGGCCCATCCCGGGCTGCTCCGGCCCCATCCTCGAGGGAACCGGCACGAATCCTGCCCCGATCACCCAGTTACAGCCTGCGCCCAGGGCTGCCGGCTTCGGCTTCATTTGTTTGTCTGTTTGTTTTTAAGGCAACGCGAATTTGTTTATAAAATCGACTCGTGGCCCTTTGAAACAAATTGTTATTAACCTTCCCCCTCTGAGCGTTTCATAATCACAGATGTTAGTTTGGAGATGATATCCAAACATCCCAGGGGTACTTTTGATAGCTGCATGGGCGGGGATTGAATGTGGAGGTCGGATATTAAATCAGCGGGATACAGAATTACTTTTTTTTTTTTTTTTCCACAAACCCGAGCTAGCTAAATAGTTTCCCCCTCTAACTCTGATACGCATTTCACAATAAATGGCGCGGGCATTTGCATATATAGTTCCTGGGTATGGGTATGTACATCGCCTGTGCGATATACTGCGTTAACAGATAGGGGAGCGGAGGAACACCTTCTCTAAACCTTAGTGTTCAGATGGTTATTGACCAGAGAAAAAATACGCTTAATTAATCACACGGAGGGGCTGGTTGGAGCCGGGAGAGTGCAGATGCGTTTCTGCTCGGCCCTCGAACACTTCCCTGGGTTGGTGGGTTGGTTGGTTGGTTGGTTAGCCGTTTAGTTTGTTTTATTTTTTGATGGGACTCCGCAGCTCTGGCTGCAGGGGAAGGAGCCTGACCGGTTCGCAGAGAGCTGCCTGCCAGGAAAAGATTCCTGCCAGGCGGTGGATGACTCCAGGACTAGCCCTGCCCGGCTTTGGGGAGGTTCTGGAGGGGGCTTCGAGGCTTGGGTGGTTTGGGGTTCTGGTTTTGCCTTTCCAAAAAAAGAAACGAGGTAAAACACAGCCAAGCTGCTACAGCACGGTGCTGTTGCTCTGCTAACATCTCAAGAGGCGCTTGTGCGGCTGCTCTTTCGGTTAAATCGATTTTAAGTTTTAAGTGAACGAGGG
>NW_009924658.1:0-1769 GCF_000696875.1 Nestor notabilis | reverse complement strand
ATGAAAGCTTTGCCCCCAGAACCATCGGAGGCAGGTGAGGAGTGTGGCCACTGTGAGCCATTCCCTGATCCCAGCTAAAGGCACCGCTCCCCAGCTGCAAACATTTTGTATTCTAGTCTGGATAAAATCCAGGGAGCAGCGACATCTTTTCTGCCCTTGCTCCAGAGACTGAACTAACTTAGAGAAGTTTCCCTACTAGTCTCATTATTTATTTATTTTTTTTTAACCTAAAACTAAATACATCTTTCTGCTGGTGTCACACATCTGTTTTCTCTTCCCAGCGCTTCTCGCAGGCCGGAGGAGGACAAGGGGAAACTTCAGTCCTGCGTGAACACTGAGGAGCAGAGTCAGAATTTCCCCCGGTGCAGGTTTAGTCACTTCTTAAAAAACAATTCTAAAATCTCCTCGGGACTTACCCGCCGGTGTGTAGCACACACACACGGTACCGTTTTGTCCCATCGGGAACGCGGAGCTGTTTTTAAATCCAGATTTAAAACTCCTCTTTAGTGCCCACCGCCATTGATTTTCTCCCTCGGGAGACATGTCTCCATTAGTGGAGCTGACCAAAAAAACCCAATAATAATAATAATAATAATAACAACAACAACAAAATAATCTCCTCAAAGGTACGTTAACCAGAAACGCTGGAAAAAAAATAAAGGCTGGTTCGAGAAAGGAACCCGGGAGCGTCCCCCGCTGCCGGCCCCCACTTCTCCAGGCAGGTGAACCCCTTGGTGCACTGTCCCAGCATCATCCCCGCTCCTGCAGAATTGTGTCCCTTGCAGAATATATCCCAAAGCAGCAGCTTTAAATAAACAAAATAACATTTTAATCCCCCCACCTTCTCTTTTCCCTGCGGCAGGAGCCGGCCCTGTGGGTGCAGCTCTGCCCCTCGCTCCCTCTCCTCCTGCATGCAGAAAACGGGCTGAACTATTTCAGAGCTCCTGTGCCCTTTGTTACAGCAGTTTTATTTTTGTCCAGCCCGCCCTAAAATCGTGGTACTGTCATTTCCCGGGGATGCCAAGAATTTTACAGGGTGCTTGGTTTCCTAGCTTGGCAGCGGCGATCATCACCTCTCCTCCCGAGCTCCAGGTTTCTGTGTTTAACAAGCAGAGGTTTCCCAAACGCAGCCTGCCAGAGCATCACACCACCGGGCATTTAAACTCTTGAAAAGGTGAAACCTGTTGACAGTACGTGAGATTAAAGAGATTCTCTTTTCCGTTTTTAGGTCCTTTTTTAACACGAGGAGTGGCTCCGAGCTGGGCTCGGTGGCGGGAGGCAGTTGCCTTCTCGTTCAGCTAGAACTGAATCCCCCAAAGTTTCTTCATTAAGTCAAAAGGCTGATGAAACGCTTGGCTGCAGAATCACCTCTCTCCTAAACTGCCACGGAATTTCCAACCCCCTGTAAAAGGCTGAAACTACGAAATACTTCTAGCTCCAGTGCTCACAAGTGCAATCTACAGACTATATAAAAATATAGGAATATATAGTCCCAAAGAGCGCTACTCCATCGCAACGTCTGAGTAACACGGTCTGCATTTTGTAATAAAGTGGGTTATTTTGGGGTTTGGGTTTGTTTTGTGGTTGTTTTTTATTGTTGTTATTTAATGCAGTCCTCGAGAATTGAAACACAGAAAATGCAGCGAGAATGTTCACAACGTTGAGAGCACAGTTGTAAATAGAAACATTCATATTTCATCCCATTATAAATATTTGATACTGCAGTTGTAAAATGCACATGGTTTATAAACTGGAGAGAAGAAGAAGCC
>NW_009924657.1:0-636 GCF_000696875.1 Nestor notabilis | reverse complement strand
AGTGAGGGTGTAAGTACAGTGGGAGTGTGGGTATTGGGTGTAGGGTGAGTACAGGGTGAGTACAGTGTGAGTACGGTGTGAGTAGAGTGTGTGCACAGTGTGTGTACAGTGTGACTACAGTGTGAGTACAGTGTAAGTACAGTGTGAGTACAGTGTGTGTACAGTGTGAGTACAGAGTGTGTACAGCCACAGTGGGGCTGTAGCTCTGAGTGTGAGTGGAGGCGGGGGGGGGAGTTTTGGGGTGGTAGCCTGAGCTCAGACTGTGAGTGTAGACATGAGAGTATGTCCCTGTCCCTTTGGTGTCCTCCTCCCTTTGGTGCCCCCCTCCCTTTGGTGTCCTCATCCCTCTGGTGTCCCCATCCCTCTGGTGTCCTCATCCCTCTGGTGTCCCCATCCCAGGGGCACGTTCCTGGTGTACAAGGACGGGGACGTGTCCCACCCGTCGGTGCGGGAGCGCCTGTGGCACAACAGTGACTTCAACTTCGACAACGTGCTGGCGGGGATGATGGCGCTTTTCACCGTGTCCACCTTCGAGGGGTGGCCCGCGTGAGTGTCCCCCAAAAGCACCCTCACCCCACTTCGAGGGGTCCCGCACCCACCCTCCATGTCCCCATCCCTTTGGTGTCCCCATCCCTT
>NW_009924656.1:0-23262 GCF_000696875.1 Nestor notabilis | reverse complement strand
GTTGCCGGCTGGGCTTAAACCACAACAACATGGTTCCATGAAAGAGATAAGTGAGGTTGTTTTCTGTCAGTTATAACTTTGGCAGACTACCAAATGTTAATTTGCTTATAGCTAGTTGAGATTAAATGTAATTCCTTCCCTGAGTTGCCTTAAAGTAAGCAAGCATGAAAGCATTTTCATCGTAATCTGGGAGGAATTGACATTTAAGGGAGTTAGAATTACATCTGCACTTTAAGGATATTAATTTCATAGATAAATTAACTACATTATTCTTTCTTAATCTTACATTTTGAAAGGACTCCATCAGCCAGAGAAATGGCAGCCCAGGGTCAGCTGAAACTGCTCTTATCCCAGCCATGCTGCAATTTGAACTTGCTTTTGGAAACATTGCTACATCATGATTGTCTCTTAGTGAAGATTTTACTGAGAAGTTCAAGTAGGTATTTATACTGTCAATCTTTTTATTAGCGAGAAACCCAAATCCATTTTTAACTATTTGAATACTGAAGGAAAGCTGTCACACATTTTTTTGGGTGGATATCAGTTTTTTTGATATATGTTTACACACATACTCCATGTATGTAACTATAACCTACCACGTTAGGGAGTGACAAGATTTAGACTTCTGTTATTTTTTTGCAATATGATATATGAAATGTACATAAAAAGTACTTTTTTTGGGGGGTATTCTGTTTTGAGTAGGGTATACTTCTTGAATGAGTAAAAAGAAAGAAACTACTATGTTTTGCAGTCAATCTGAGTATTCATAGTTTCAAAACAGACTGTGATTTGATAAAATAGGCTGCTATTGTAAATTTAAAGGAGTCAAAATAAATTTTAACTTAACAGAGCTTTGATACCATAACTGTTTCACACAGGTTTTTAAGTGTGGATTAGTATTCTGAAAGATCACTTTCAAAATTGTTTCAACAGTGAAAAACCTTTTAAAGGTTTTGTTGAAGTTATTTTATGTTTGTCACTGTAGGCATTCTAGAAGTACATTTATATGCTTCCTCTTATTAATACTCTCGTTAATGCCACTATGAAAGTAGAACATTCTACTAGCACTGTGTTTGAAGCAAGAAACTTTTTCACATCTATTTTTTTTTAATAGCTTCTGGATGAAATGATCATACTGTTGAAAAGCTAATGGTATAATCATGTTTGACATAATTTTTCAGTAATAGTGAATGAGTCTTGATTCCTATCTTTCTTTAGCAAAAGAATTCTCCCTATTTATAAAAATAAAAAACTGTTAGGTTCACGTAATAGTAGATAAAACATAATTTAGTTCTGTCATTTTAAAATGGTCTAACATTTGTCAGGGGTACAACTTTGCTTCCACTTCTGTCATGCATCTAACTGATAGCTGCACAGCATCTGCTTGGCTACTCAGATACCTGTCATATTTTACAGAGACTAACAAATGTTTGATCATGATTGTATTCTTACCCTAGTGTTAATCCAGTATTGAATTTTACTAGCTGCTTAAATTATCACAGGTATTAAGTGTCAGAATGTATTTATCTATTGACTGACCAACCTCCTGAGCTTCAGGGAAATACACTACTTTGAATTAGAAAACATGCTATTTACACAAACTTTATTAATGTAACTACAACATTGGTATGAATAAACTTGCAGTTTAGATGAAGTTGAAAACTGCAATGATCCATATCTTCTAAATTAATTTCAATGAGGTTAACCATCTAATCATGAATTTATTGTATTCCTTATTCCTTCTATGCAGCAGCTTTGTGATGCTATATAAACTATTTTTTTTTTCCTATGTGAGCTGCTATGTATTAGTACAAGGAAAGCTGGACTAACAAGCCATACTTTATTACTAGCAATGACAGTTTTGGATTCTTCTGTTCAGTAGGATAAAAGTCTTGAAGAATTATGTACTGATCAACACTAAAATTTTGCAACATGTAATATTATGAATGAAAACAGATTTAAAACTAAGTACACCATAGTTTTTTAGTTATTTACTCCAGTGATAACAAAACTCCCTGGTTTTTAACTAGATTATGAGAGATTTTGAATATGAAAAGACTTCTCACATTTTAGTTTATTTTACACTCAGTCTTTCTCCCTTTTAGAAACCATTAAAAATTCTTTATAAACAGGTGCTTGTATGTAGATGTTTTTTGGTAATGATACCTTTTTTTTGTATGGTAGCAATACTTCGGGATAGTTGCAGTAGGCATCATACAAACACATTTAATTTAATTGCATTCCCATTGTTCTTATATGGTTGTACCCTGGTGAGAGTTACAAATAATGTATATTTCCTGTCACAATAGGGAGTATTGTTGGTATTAACAAAGCTGTCTCAGTAGAAAGAGTATTTTGGGGGAATGCATGTATGCATGATTTAGTGCTGCTAAATATTGTATGATTACCATATAAGTTGACACTAATGAAACCCCATGTATGTAACTATAACCTGTCTGGTCAAGGAGGTGACAAGATTTAGACTTTCATTATTTTTTATGCAATATGATATATGAAATGTACATAAAAAGTAAAATTCCTCAAATATTAAGTTATTTCATCAAAAATACTAAAAGCAATAAATCAGGATATCCAAAACTGGACCACTTATTTGTCTCCAGGGAGTATGGCCACTGGATAAAAGGCAGGTTTGAAAAAAATAGTTGAAAAATTGGATTTGCATATTGGAACTCTATAACTTAAACTACGAGTCTAAATAATATAGGTGTATTTAATTACAGTTAATTACGGTTTAATATAATCCCATATAGGGATTTCATATTGAATTATATATGGATTGTGTAATTCCATAGGTCCAATATTTAGAAAATATCTTCTAAGACATATTCTTGCATGAGTGAAGGGTCTAGGGTCCTTTGCTGTGCCTTTGTGGAGAGAAGTAATGAAGGTAGCTGGTACTGTGTTCATTTTCTAGCAAAACAAACTGTTTTGAAATTTTCTTGGTGAACTTTTTTACCAGAATTTCTTTATCACCCATGGTTATGAAATAAAAGTGGATTATTTTGACAAGCCACAAATAATAGGGGAATAAAGAAAGTCGTGCTTGCATTATATGAGTTATTGAATACAGCAGATGCTGATATGAATATGAGAAGAGTGAACGTGAACTCCGAGATTTTCTGCTAGACTTGCTGTAAAATCACAGCATGCCAGCAGAACCATCAGTGACTTCTCATTTGAGAGTCTTTATTTCCAGGAACCAGGAGTTATTCTTTGCATAATAAAGCAAAAAGCAATAGCTTTATTGAATGACACTAGCCCAATGCAGGTTTAATACCAAAGGGAACCTCGTCAGTCAGCAGACACCTAGCCATTTATCAATAGTAGATAAGAAAGAGGTCACTGAGAAATTGTCAACAAGGCAAATCTGAGTCCTTCAATCAGTCCTTGGGCCTCATACATACTTTTGTTTAAGAAGAGATGGTAGCACCAAGTTAATGATGTACAACAAAAAAAGCGATGTATTCCTTTTAAAAAAACCCCAAACTTATTCATTGCAATAAACGCATGATACTCCAGTTGTTACAGAGATATAATTTAATTTTCTATACAGGTTTAAAGTGAATACTGGCATGTGGAGATAAACTGGAAGAAAACTGGCTTTCACAGTAGGACAAGGCCATTGGCATTGCTTCACAATGCATATTTGAGAGACTAATGTAAGAGGGCATTGTACAGTTAAACCTAGATGATAACTTGATCCCCACTAAAACTTTGAAATAAGAAATAAGTACTGATAGTAACGTTTGCAAATATTCTGTGATAAGTTTAAGGCTGCAAAAACTGAAATTGGACCCAAAGAAATGTGAGATACTTCAAAAAGAGATAATTTAACTTGCACACATAAGGAGGGTAAGGAAAGGAGGATTTCCACTGAGAAAATAAAACTGTGTGGTACAGTATCAGCCAACTCCCCAGACATTAATAGATATGAAGAGCTTTCTGAGACTGTGCTTTTATAAACAGGTTTCTGGCAAGAAAAATTACCTGAAACTGTATTTGTCAAATAGAAAGATGTTTTTTCCTCATCCCAAGTCTTTGCCCCTTGTGAAGTAGCTCTTTAACCACCACAATGTATAATGTGGAATTTAAAGGTAAATTTTAAGCACTAGTTAAATTTTAATTCAATTCAGTTAAATTAATTAAATGTTAGTCATTTAAAGGTAAACAACACTGGGTTTTCTAAGTTACCCTAAAAAATTGGTGAAAAGTGGTAGCTTTACCAACTGACCTCACTTAGGAATCAGACTGAACTTTTAGTGACAGTAGTGAGTTACTACTAAAGAAAAAGTACGTTTCTTAAATAACTTACCACCTCCATTTAAACCTTGCCATTGGCAAAATCTTTACAACAGTCTGAAACGTTCATTTCGAGTACTTGAGGGTCATTATTTTTGTACTTCCTTGAAATAACTGTCCTCCTTAGGAGAACACAGGTGTCTTAGAGGCATTTATATGCTTGTATAGAGGCAGCTCTCTTCACAGATATTTGTGGAATATCCAGAATGAGGCTTGTGAGTACAGACTCCAGAACACCTAGAACTTTTCTTAGCTTCTTCATGATAGCAAACTGTATCATGCTAGCCTAACAACAAAAAATTAGAAGATTATTTGAAAAGTGGCATCTCCCTAAAATATCTATCTGACCAGTAAACTTATTGGGTACTGTACCTGCATAACCAATGTGGTAAAATGGTAGAAGGGTTTACAGGTGTGCTGTGCTTCTGCCTGGAAGATCAACAGAAAAGAGACCTTAATCAGATATCCTGTTCCTTTTGATGACTTTCCAGTAATAAGCTAAAGAAAACAGTAAACAGATTTTATGGACATTCTGAAATATTGAATAGGAATTTCCATGTGGACTTAATAGAGCCCTGCTGAGAACAACATACCTTCTTTTGAAAAAGTGTGAAGATAGTCTCTGTGATATGTCTGTGACCGTGATATAGGGTCATATGGGTAATTTTTTAGAGACCTTTCTAATCTTTAAAAAAAGGTAATTTCTGGTAGGAACTTGTTGCTACAGAAGCAGAGCTCTAGAGCAAATACATTTTAAGAGGATTACCTGTTCAATATCAATCCTAATATATAGAGTAATACAAAGGAGGAAATGTGGTCATAGGACTAAATTTGATATTGCCGGGACAAATTTTGGTTATCAGAATGCCACAGTTTCAGCATACTATCCCATAAGATCAGTACTGGGGTTATTCTCATAGTAAGTACTTTTTTGTATTTGTCATGGGTAAGATAGATTTCAGAGAAGCCATTAACTTGGAGTATCATTAATGGAAGGTTCTGCTTAGATAGCTGAAAATAAAATGTTTAGGGAGAAAAAATTCTAAGAGAGTTGAATGAGAGTAAATTACTATGGGATTGGTGACATATATAGGCACAGAAGTAGTATGCTGATTTTATGGCCAGATGTTATAAAGTTTGTTCAAGTCTTTTGGCCTTGTGTTGAGCTTTTTCGTTCTCATGAATTTGGGATTTATTGGATTCATAGGTAGCAGCTGATACAGGGGATTATTTGGGTTTTACTAGGTTAAAATGGGTAGGATAAAGGTCTGCATTTCGTTCAGGATAGAAGTAATACAATCTAAAATTTCTTTTTGGAATTAATAAATAAAATAATAGACTTTCTGCCAAAATAAAGTCATATTCAAAGTTAGCATAGATTCTAGCTGTCAAGACTGCCTGGAGAATGACTGCATTGGAGAGGAGCAACTCTATAGAAGACAAGTAAAATGATCTACCAGAACAGATACAGAAAAAGAATAGAAAAAAAAAGCCAGTAGCAGAAGAAACAATGAGAATACAGTGCAAAGAAGCAACTAGTGGAAAGTACCTGCTGAAAGATTTGCTTCTAAACAGATAAAATATATCCTTTTTCCATTTTTTATATCCTCATCAGCTGCTGTGAGTTAAGCTATAAATAAAGTAGGAGTTTCATGAGCTTTACAAATAAAAGAACAGTATCAGAAATAACTTGCACCATCTTTACTTTCTCTTCCTAAATGAAATAGCATGTATAAATTTGAATGTTGACTTCCTCTTTTGGTCAAAAAAGACAGCATGACTGTTTATAGCTTGTCTGTCTTGGAAGGATTCACTAGGGAGGGAAACGTCTAGATTCAATAACGGAGGGTTTTCTAAATTCAGTAAGATTCATTTCATGGCTAAACCAGCAGCAGATAAGAGCTTGATGAGTGTGATAATGTCAGCAAGTTACTGGGAAGTATTTCTATCAGTGAGAAAGAAATATGGAAAAATTACACTTCCCCATGAAGATATGTTTTTAAAATACATGGTACTACCCCAAAAGGTTAAGTTCATTATTTTGTCCTAGGAAGATTCATTGTGACTGGTTAGAACATAGCTGTTACTCACTAGATATATAATTGTCTTTTAAGTATATTTATTAAAAATATTGATATTTTAATATATCTTGATATCCTCTGTGCATATGGAACATTATATTATATGGAAATAACAAACAGCAATTTTCTTTAACAGTTACCTAAGTATATAGCCATATTTAGGTACAGATGTAAGTCCTGCTAAAATGAAAAAGAAGCATCTCCTTTGAGCTACCTATAGGAGGTTTAGATTAACTTCACAGGATAGCTTTAGATACTCAAGTGCAGTGAGTGGAAAAAAGAGACACATATAGAGGTAGGCATCAGTGGGCAATAAGTATGATGCCTATCATATAAATACTATTCTTACATGATGATTAACAAGAAGGCTGCACTGGAGTTCAAACTAAGATGAATATTTAATGTTATGACAGGTAAGCTAGTAAATGTTAAAAAAAATTCTAAGGCAAGAGAAATCTACGTACCTTTCTGTAGACTCCTAATTCATAATATTTAACCAGCTATACTGATCAACTTCCTAAACCTTTCAACTAGCTGACGTTACCTTTTGAGGTCCCTTCCAACCTGAACTATTCTATGATTCTGTGATTCTATGATCCATGCCAGTTATTGGACAGAAAATTCATTTCAACTTGAGCTTTGAAAGGTCAGATATTCTTGCAATGTGGGCAAAATTTACTTTAGGGTAAAACAAAAAAAAAAAGCTAATGAAAGCTTACATATCATGTTATGTTTAGCCTCAGAATGGTTTCCCAATGGATTCCTGAATATCTTTGCTGAAAAGCAGAAGACTGGTATTATACACTAGTTATAAGAAGATATGTATTAACCCCTACAGAATTCTTTTATATTTCTTTCAATTATCTAAATTTACTGGTAGAACTAAGTTGATTAGGAAAATTATTATGAAGTTGTGACTCAAATTTTCCATGTGTCATGATCATAAAACAAATTTAGGCTTAATTTCATGTCATAACCCCCTGTAAACAAAGCAATAAAGCCATTTCCCATCATGTTCTGTAAAGACAGTTTTTACATGGCATTTAAAATCTCAGCAAATTCTCCTCCCTAGGGTTTGGTTAAATTAATTTTAAAAAATCCTTGTAGTTATATAGTCAAAGTTAAATTCAAATTTTCATCTCACAATTTGAATACCTCTGGGTTTTCCTTTTTGAACTGCTTTTTCTGCTTTTTTGGTTCTTTCTTTGTCACATCCATATTAGACAACATATCAGTGGTTTGAGTGAATTAGTGGAATCCATTTGATTCTTCACTCTGAAGCATCTGACTTTGGAAGGTCTCTCAGCAAAATATGCCAGCTCGCTCAACTCATAGGAAGAAAAGCTGACTAAAAAAAAAAAAAAAGTCTTATTGCTGATCTGTCTCTGGCCTTAGTTAAAAAAACCCAGAGCTTGTTGGTTATGAAATCACTGGTCTTATTTTTCAGCTTTCTGCATCCTATGGGCTGTTTCTATCAAGGTTGCATGCTGCCCAGACTGAATGGTTTGCAGTAATGTGTGAATTAGATTTTAGGAATTCAGAGGAGAGTGAAATGAGATTTTTTAATTTTACAACATTCTCAAGTCATTCAGAGCTGGGTGGAGAGCACCAGTTTTCCACTGTGGTACATTTTGAAGGCTGTTTGGACCATTAGAATACACAGTTTAGAAATCTAGTCTCTCCCGTCTTTCTTGTGCACAGGTTGCTAAGTTAAGGGCAGCCAAACCATCATAAACCAGTGACATTTTCAAGCACTATTTTATCTAAATTTCAGGTTTTCAATCTAGAAACTTAGATTAAAAGTGTTTAATTGGTGCTGGCTCTGGTCGTTTGTTATGACTGTTAACATCAAAAGCATTTTCCACAAATAGGAGGGAAGCTGAGGTCTTTGGCATTAGCGGAAGTCAAAGACACTGAGTTGTATTGGTTCAAAGAGGTTTAAACACATTGTTATCTTTCAGCTGGGAGAAAGTTTTATAAGGATTATGAGAAACAGTTAGAAATATGTGTTATGTGAGCTATTAACCACTCAACTCTATGAAAATCAGTAGTTGTCTTTAAAAACATACATATCTGTTTTAGCAGGGCTGAGATTTTGTTTTGTGGATCTGATTTCTCCACAGTTTCATCTTATACTGAAAAAAGAAGACAACCCATTCTGCCACTGTATTTTATTTTATAGACTTCTATTATTTCATGTGACTAATAATTAGTCACACATATTGATAAGAGGAATTACGCAGTAATAACTTTTTGACTGTGATTCTACAGAAGTAGTACAATTTAATTCTGATTAATATTTAGCAAATAATCAAATTCCAAACATATACTGAGTGTGTTTTGAATTAAATAGTCATATTCCATAGTTTGTAAACATGCTTCAGTCCTTTTTTTCATGGCTACATATAATTCAGGAAGACAGTCAAATATCATTATGCAGAGGACGATCAAATTTCAGTATCTGTAAGTATTATTATTGTTTGAAATATTAGTATTTGCAGTTCATTTTGACTAATACTGTCTATTACTGTGAACTTGAATTACTTGGAAATGATTGTAACCATGGTTCTGTTCGTTTTGAAGGAAATGAAGTACTGAATTGTCATGAGCAGAGTTCTCTCTTAGAACAGATAAACACTAAAAAGCCTACTCTGATTGAAACAATCTTCACAGTGTTGTCATACTGCACTTTATCACCCAGATCTCTTGGCATTGCTTTTGAGATCTACATGGAAAAAGAGCAGTTGTGGAATTGCTTATACAATATGACAGGTATGTTATGTAATAATAATAAGTATTTAAAATCTTATGATCAGTTTTTGGATATATAGTGCGTATTATTTTTCCCTTAATAAATCAGATGTAATTATGGTAGTTTACTTCAAAATTATAGTATAATCAAAGTCTTTTGAGCAATTGCCTCATGGTAGAAGTGGTGAAAATTTTGAAGACAGCGGAGGTTATGGAGCAGTGTGGTCGACCAGGAGCCTGATTTCCTTGTGTGTGCCTTACCAGCATGCTGGCAGCAGATCTTTTCTGTACTTCTTTATCAGCACAGATTCTTTTTCTCTGTACATTCAATAACTCCAGACCTTTGCCACGATTTAAAAGTAAGAAACGGTTAAAGGAGAGTGGAAAAAGAAAAGGAAGGATTCCTGTTGAGGGAGAAGTAGTCTGATGGGCATTAGACTCCACTGTCAACAGGCAGGCAGACTCCGAATTTTCCATGGAGTGGGAGAGCTGCCCTCACAATTAGAGCATCTGACAAGTAGAGCATACCCCAAGGAAAAGCAGTATTCAACCAGAGAAAAGAGGTGAGGTTTAGAAGGATGATCTTGCAAATGATAGGTACAATGCAGGAAAGCTCAAAAGAGAAGAAAGGAAGAAAATGGGAGAGTGTAAGAGGGGACATAGAATTATGAATATCACAAAATAGGAAACAATGGTGGTAAACCTGCTCAGGTACTCCTCAGAGAAAATTTTCAAAAAGTAGCACTGTATGGTGTAAGAGAAAGAAAAAAAAAAAAAAAAACGTTGCATGGAAGCTTCCAGAAAGACCATGCAGAAAAGAATGAAACTTAGACCAGCAAAAAGTACAAGCAAAATAGAGGAAAGGACCTCACACATCAAAAGACATCCCTGTTACATCCTGCAGCACTCTGCCTGACAACTGCTGCTCCATGGCAGTGGTGAAACCACAATTCTCTGTGGTATTAAGAATGTGGAGAAGACTGATACTTGTTGTAATGTCAGTAACTGTATTTAGGACGGTCTATTTTCAACATGCAGTCTATGATTACACACTGTGTCTCTGCTGATGACTGTCATTTGTATGCATTTTTGTTTCCAAAATATCTTTTCTTCCTTTGCTGTTCCCTAGTGTAAGTTTGAGTATCTAATAAATGCAACCTCATTAATATTATCAAGACAAGGAAGTAGAAAGAAATAGGTATATATATTTGCCTCATTGATGCCTATCAAGTAGTTAAATGTATTCCATATGAAAAGGAAGATGTCAAATTAAATTTTTAAAACATATTGAAGGAGAAAGGAGGATGAAGGAAATAAATTAAATTGTACTTTTGACAGTACTGTATTAAGACGGTACAAGTTGCTATGTTGTTTTTGCTTTATTTTCTCTAACAGGTCAATAGGTCTAAGGTATGACTCATAACGTTGTTACTTTTCTTTCCATATGAATTCTGAAACACTTCTTCCTGAAACAGACTTACACAAATGACTACACTTACTGAATATTTAATTATTTTTCCTTCTGAAGTTTCCAGTTGTGGTGAGTTGGAGCCAGAAGTTATCAGGTGCTTGAAGTTGACTTTGATTAATTCAGTCAAGGGTATTGTGAAGCAGATAATTTCTTTGATGCATTCATGGGAGGCAACAGAAAACTATGGAACATACCAGCACAAGCAAATAGTCCCTGAAAGTTTACTGAAGACAGTTCCAAAGGAATGGAATTACACTCCACGGGAAATGAAGAGAAAAGAATCTGGGAAATGTGGGTGAAATTTATACACTGTTTTACCAATTTGTCATAAAAGCTTGTTACCGCTTTAATGAGTACATATCAAAATTAGAGTTCGTGAGTGTTGCAGTTTGACAATGAATAAAATTATTTCCAAACATCCTGTGTTGTTTTTTTTAAAGTACTTGCCATTAAAATTCAGTTATTCTTTCTTGAGGCTTAAACCCATGCATACACAAACAAGCTTTTTAAAATAATCAGTATTGTAGAACTGAGAATAATAGTACTGAAAATATTTTTAGTGTCTGGCAACAGAAAGTTGGGATTCAAGGCAGAGTAAAGCATAATGTCTACACTCTTGTCTTAACGGCTGTAACCAGTTCTTATCTTAGTTATCTTTTCAATCAGGACTGTTTAAATTTAGATACATGATGTTGGCTGAAATGATAACAACTTATCCCAACTTTACAACACAGCAATTTGTGTTTGAATAGTGCTGAAACTGTTACAGAATATGATGCTGCTGGGTTGTTGAAACAGTTACTGAAGGAAGAGAAATAATGTGTGTGATAGGACATCTTTTGAAGGTTAGATGTCAGGTTGATTTCCAGTATATACTTTCATAGCCTACAGTGCCTAAAGCCTTCATCGTTTCAAAAGGGTAACTTTTCTAAACATTTTGCCATAAATTTATTGCCACCAAAATATTACCTGATTATTTTCACTACAGTACCATCACTGCAGTATATTCTGGCATAAAGTTTTGAATATGTAGGTTGCATGCAATCCATTCTTTCTTTCCATATATAGTCTCCTCAGCACGTTGAGGCACATTCATGCAACAGTGTGCTCACTGCACTCTCACTGCAATCTCACTTTAATCTAGAACTTGTATGGCTATTTTAGGCTACCAGTAAGCCTGAACTGATATGCAAGCTGAGAAGTAAGGCTCAGACTTGGTCACGAATTAAAGTGGCTGCGTGACACCTAGGACAGATCTACGAGTTTAGGGAATTTATGTTTTTTTTTCTCTCTGTGTGTGGTTTTGGGGCTTTTTTGTTGTGTGTTTTTAGGGTTTTATTTTAAGAAGTTGACAATACAGGTGGAATGAGTCAGGGGTTTTCTTGTTCTGTCAGGGTTTTATTTTGGTGTTTTTTTAAACCCTAACTCTGTATTGTGGATCATATTTTGGTATATTTTTTCATTTGGGTTTTAAGCCCCATATTTACTGTAGTTTCTTCTACTTTTAATACCTAGAATGTTTAAAGTGCTGTGCTATATAGCATGCATGTTTAATGTGAAAATTGATAGACTGGAGTTTTGTAGGGTTGAACATAGAAAGTGATCAATAAAACTAAAGAAAAGATAATAAAATAAAATAAAACTAAGAAAACTAAAGATTAAGAATGTATGTAGTATCCTGAGATACTTAGAGCTCCATTCGTGGAGTTGAAAAAAAAATTACACTACAATTTCGGAAACAACTTCTTTACCATTCAGAATACCTGGGTGTTGTCTTTTTCATTTATTCTGTAATAACTGTGCAGAGCAGGACTAATTATTAAGAGAGTCACAGTCTGAATTCTAATTTTTCTAGGTTCTCTGGTTTTAATTCATGTTATTGTTTAGATTTTGTGGGATTTATGTGGAGGAAGCAGAATAGAAGTCAAGTTATAGTGTTGAGTACTTAAGCTTTTTACCCATTTTCAGTACAAAAGAAAGATAGAAATTATCATACAACATTCAGAAGCATGCTGTGGTAGAACTAGAATGTTAATGTTAATCATATCTTCTTTTCTTTCTTTTTTTTAAGGCTTCACAAGGCTTGCAGCTCAGGCAGTATCTATTGTAATCAGCAAGTTACCTACAGTGATTGCATGTTTGCCTCCCCCAATTAAGTACTTCTTTTTTCTGGCTGAGAGAAAAATGTCAAGAAACTTTGCTGAATTGAAGAAAGCTGGTCTTCTTGTCTGGAACTTGATTGTAATTATATGTCGGATATTTGAGGATGGAAATACTGCAGAACTTTTAACAGGTGCAACACTTGACAGATGGAGCAAAGAAAAACTCAGTTTAATTCATGTGTGCTTAGCAAGTATTATGGGAAAACAGAAAAGTGGTCCTAAGCAAGTGATCCAGAAGGTTATACAAAGCATCGAACAGCAAAGACCAAACTGGATCGAAAGCCAGTTGCTGAAAGCAAGAAAATTGAGCACAGACTGGTAAGAAAGTAGTATTTTTCAAATGCTATGTTGTTCATTTTTTATTATACTGATTATTGCTGTGTTTAAGGCTATAGTTCAATTTAATTAAAAAAAAAAAAAGCTGAGTGGTGATCTTTTTAAATTGATTAGTTCTTAATATTGATGGCTTTCTAGCATATTTTTGCAACTTAATTGTATTGGTGAAACATTAAACCACTGTTGTTTCATTGGAAAAGTGTCTCCATAGTACTTAGAGATTCCATACTTTTATGATGATCCAAAAATATGGACAGATTAAGTGGTGTATCTTTCAGAATGTGAACAGGTACGTTGACTAGAAGGCACCTCAGTGTATTTATAAATTAGTTTTGTTACAGTGATTAAATTAAGAATGACTATGAAAAGCTTTCAGTGTTCATGTGTGATTAAATAGTAAGCATGCTTCCTTTTAAAACACAACAAACCCTGAGGGCAAGTAGGATATATCAAAACAGGACTAAGAGAGTACCCTGCTGTGCCTTTCTGTGGAAATATCAACCTTCCCTGCAGATTTGACATTAAAGTCCGAATTTTTGTAATCTTTATAATGATTTTTCAAGAAGTTGTGTACATGTCAAAGTGTTCCTAGTCCAGTCTGGTTTAATGTTGAAGTCATGTGCAATTCTGTAAAAACACTGTTTATCAGCTTTCCAATATTAGATTTATCAGAGTTACATGACTTACTGAATCAAATTGTTAGCTACTGAAAGTAAGACTGCTTTTTTAAAATGAATATTCTTGAAGGTTGCAGTTATTGCTATCCTGACAGTAACTGTTGATACAAAAAAAGGATATAGTGGTGGTAGGTCAGAATCACCGATACCAGTGAACAGAATTTCATGCAGTTCTTGAAGGGACAGTATCCTGTTTCTATGAGTAGTCTGTTCATATGAGTAGCACTAAGTAGTAATAATGTCATGTGAATGCTCAATGGCATTGACCTTTGTAATATTTACGTTTCCATTTAATAC
This sequence comes from Nestor notabilis, assembly GCF_000696875.1. Taxonomy (NCBI): domain Eukaryota; kingdom Metazoa; phylum Chordata; class Aves; order Psittaciformes; family Psittacidae; genus Nestor; species Nestor notabilis. Next base: position 9,167 of record NW_009924656.1, on the reverse strand, counting down.
TAATTTACAAGCTCTAATTCAGTAATCAAAACATTGAAGCCAGATGCAGATGACTGGAAGAGTCATAGAATAAGAAACTCATAATGATAATATGTAAATTGATACTGAACAGAATGGTTCCGTGCTATAATTTCCAATGTCACTGAGAGATTAGGTATTTCTTTAAAAATACAAATGCAGTGTAAGAATATATTTTAGATAACCTCCAAAAACTAGAACTTTACTATTTGCACTTCTTCTGAAGCTAAGAATTTTAAGTCAATATATCACTGTATTTGGTTTTCTAACCTACTGCAAAATTGCTGCATTAGCCATCAAGTATCAGACTGTGGGAAATGAATGTGGGGAAATGTTTCCTGTATGTCTACAGTGTCAACCAGTGTGAGCACTAGTTTGTGACTAGGGTAACTAATTTTAAGCTTAAGAAACTGAAGAATGCATTACCTGCTCTCCAAGTGAGTAGTTATGAAACTATGATGCAGTAACAACGCTAAGTCCCCTGAATTCAGTGGGATTTCTGCAATAGAAGTCTAGCATAAATGTTGTTTTTCCGTTTTTTATTCAAACATTATGAGTCAATTTCAGGGAAAAAAAGTCTTCGTAATAAATAGCAGAGATATGCAATGTGGAGGTGTAATCTTATTATAAATGCAAATTATAAAATAATATATTAAATGTGCAATTCTAATACCAATTTAAGTAGCAGTCACATAACCAGTAAACTAAAAGCAGATCTTTCAAGACAAGGCTTGTGATGTTTACGTGATTTGTTTGAAATAATGATTATATTTGAAAATCTAAGTTGGTGTAAAATTACATTCTGTATAACCTTTTAATTATTAAAGGATTTTGTGGGTAACTATGCATATGCATTTATATATATTTTTTTCATAAATGTTTATAAACTTTTAATAGGTACAGGGCGTGGAATAATATAAGCCCCCCAAATTTCAAACATTTATTTGCAGTTCACTTACACAGTTGTGAAATCATCTCTGAAGCACACTAGATTTTTATAAGCAAAAGTCTCGCTTGATTTTGTGTTACATTATTGTTATCAGGACTGCTAGCTACATAAGAAGTGTAAATATTACACAATTTCTTCCATTGTGGCATACAAATTAAATTTAGTTTTTAGGAAGATTTGAGAAAAAAAAATATTCAGTGAAAGAAGCGGCAGTTGCATGCATTGCCTGTCTTGTGTACTGCCTGAAAGCATTAGTATTCATTAAAGTAACCTTCACTTTATGGTAACACCAGAGCTGTAAACAGTCACGTTAGATTCTGAAGAACACGCATCCCAAGAAGAAAAGAAATGTCTGTCTTTGCAAAGTAATTTGTCGAATTGAAGATTATTGTTTTTCATCATGGTGACCCTGACTTGGCTGGCTGGGTGCATATACAGATTAAGATGAATGCAGTTATTCCTTGGCTGAGGTCTGCCTCTTTCAGGGCACATTCTTCCTAATGACATGATGGATAGGCAGTCCCAAATCCAGAGAGGAACTCATTAATCATAGCACTGGCTGAATCCAATCATCTGCTTCACCTGCACACTGACAGACATGAAAGGATACAATTTGGGCACTGACACTGATACACTCCTTTGTCAGAGGTCCTCAACTTTTTCAATGTCAGTCATGAAGAAGTTTGGAAAGAAATTCAGGTTGTATCTGTATGTGGCATCAAAAGACCAGTCTTAAGCATGCTTTAATTTTAAAGATCAGTTTCTTCGAAGCTTTTGTCTAAAATACACCATTATAACAGAGTATCATTTACTTCCATTCAGCAAAGAACGAAATTATAGTTTATATTTTGAAACTATTTGCTCTGTAGGATGTTCTGAAACTGCATGTGGAAGCATTATTAGCTTTCATGTACAGTTGTACAGCATTTAAGTGTGCCTGCAGGTCAAACAGCAACTTTCAGCAGAACTAACTTTGTAATCATAGAACACTTTCAACAGTAAACTACAACATACAGCTGATTGTACCAAAGTATATTGGAGTTTTTTGGGTTTACTTCTAAAAAATTAAAATATTGTGCTTTTTAAAATTCAGAATGCTTCTTTGGTAGAATTTAAATTAATTCAGTAATGACTATAGAAGGAATAATATATTCTTGTTGGTCTTTCAAGTTCTTGACACATGTGTCAAGGTGCCAACATATACCTGTGTCACGCTTTCATACTTGAGGACAATAATTAGTTTAAGTACTTTTTTTTCCTTAGTATTTTGTCAGTATACAGTGCTAAGCTGGTAACATGTTTGTATGTAGAGAGAGCAGTCTGACAACCGTCTGAGTTTAGAATGCGTATTTTTCAAGGCATTTTGGATGGTCACCTTCAGATTTTCTTGGTAGCAGTTTCACACAAACACTTTAAAGAAGAAAAGCAGTACATGGCAAAAAGTGCAACAAGTGGCAAATATGTACCTTTGAAACGGTTACCACCATACCAATGGGAAGAAAAAGACTTCATTTTAAAACTTCTAACCTATACTTAGAGTAATGGCTACCTTTCTGACATATTAATTAGGCTTTGATATGTACAGCAGCAGGCAAAGAAAAATGTACAAAAGGTTGAATGCAGATGCCATTTCTAGTGGCAAAGATACTTCTCTAGTGGAAAAGAAATAAAAAAATATTTGCTGCTTATATGTCCATAGAGTAAAGAATGTTTACTGTTTTCATCTTTCAGATTAAAACAATTAAATTTTGTATACTAAAAATATGTTATTTAGCATTTATTATGTGTATGTATAAAGGTTTATTAGATGTTTATACAGCAACATTTGTTTTGTGCAAGCCAAATCTTTGTGGTTTTTAGCTTTGTGTTTATGTTAATATTTTGATCTTTATAAATTTAACTTACGAATATCTTCACTTTTTCTATATTCCAGTGCCTCAGCCACAATAGGTGCAACGTTAGAGGAAGAAGATGTTGGGTTCACTGAGCAGAAAATAAACATGATGGTCCTGGATATCTGCCACAAACCAGGTGGCAGCGAGTACCTGAGGCAAATTTATCACATCATCCGGCTCAATGAGGTAAGGAAAGGGTCTTTTTACCGAGCAATTAGGTGTGTACTGGCCTGAGGCAGCGTCTGTTGGCAGCTAAGGGTTAGTCAAGGAGGTGATAATGTTTCTTAAAGTCAATATGAAATCCTGTATTGTACTGTAATAGAATCCATTCAGTTTAGGCTTTTCTGCATTTGTACAGAAAAGAATACTTTCTGGGAAACAATATAGATTTTACTTATGTGCTTAAACAGTAATATGGCTCATAAATTTCCTTCAGATTCATACTGTAGACCTTAGATACATTTTAGGAGTTTGAACACAGTAGAAAAAAAAAACCAACCCACACACCAAAAAAAAACACTACAAAAAAAATAAAAAAAATAAAAACCAAACCAAAAACCACCACCACCACGCCCCAGAAACCAGCAAGGTTATTGAAAAATTGGGTGTTACAGGAAGTAAAATTAAATGTGGTAAATCAATTCTCCTGATTTAAAAAACAAACAAACAAACCAACCCTCCTGCTGTTCTGAGGAAGTAAATGCATCCACATGAAAACCTTACTAGATAACTCTGTTCAGTTAAAGTGCTTTCAAAATTACAGTGAACAAATTCAGATTTGTTTGCTGCACGTGGAATTTGGGCAATGTGAAAGAATTATCTCATTATTTCTAAAGCTGTGCTAAATTGCCCCGAGTTACCAAAAGCATTCTGATTTCATACTCTGAAATAAACACAGGTTTGTTTAAATTGTATGATAACACAGATCTACACAGCTTAATTAAGAAAGTTCTGTTTATTAGCTTTAATTACTAAATTACTATTCCTTGAGTGCATAAGCAGGTGCTGTTAAGATCATTGCAAGTATACAGAAGTGTTTATAATAAAATGCAAAATAATGCAAATATAGGCGTAGGCCAAGATTTTTCTTATTTAAAAAAAACCAATTAGGCAGCTATGTCAGCGTGAACGCAATTGAAAGCAGCTCTGTATTGGCACTGTGCTTCTGAAAATCACATCAACTGTTTAGCTCCTAAGTATAGTCTTAAAAGCAATCTTTATGCATCTGCATTTGGAAGCTTTAGAAGCAAAGTAAGCAGGTATGTAGAGATGGCAACCTAGTATTAATACAATACAGAATCTTTTCAAGTTTCATCTCAAACAATTAAATGAATTAAAATAGTCCAGGAAGTGAAGTGAAAATTATTACTGTAATACAGTTCAAACAAAACCTTTTCACCTGGAGCGCGTTCAGGATTACTCTTACGGGGTGAGAAAAAGATGATGAGCAAGACCTCCAAAAATAGCATATAATGCAGTAGTTAGGGCAGTCACCTAGGGGACAGAATATGCAGGTTTAAAATCTTCATTCTGCCTCATTTAGACCAGGGAATTGAATATGCGTCTCCCACATCTGAACTAACTCCCCAAACCGCTAGACCATTAGCTACCAGCATGGAACTCTGTCCTTTTCTCCTGCTGGAGTTGTTTCGCCTTGTAGAAATTGCTGTAAAAATCCATTCTGTTACTTCCAGGGTCAAAAATAGAATCATAATCTAGCTGAAGGGGTAGAATGCCCATAGCAGGTTCTGGAGACCCTGAACAAGATCTGGCTCCTGTGAGTATTTGGTTATTTATACAAAGTGGAGCAGTTCCAATAGGAGGTAAGAGGCTGAGAGAATTAGGTGGAAGAGGGACTTTAGCCAGACTTTCCACATCCCAGGTGTCTTTCTTTGAGTTTCTGTAGCTAGTAAGAGCTTGTTAAATATAGAATGTTTCTCAGTGGAAAAAAAAAAATGTCTTGTTCTTGCTTTGGTTTGGTTCGTTTTTGGTTTTTTTTTGAAAAAAGAAAAAATTCCTGACCAGCTTCAATCACAGAAGGACATAACCATGTTACTTCAAATTGTCTTTGAAACCATTAGAAAACATTTTAATGCTTAGCATGGTATTATGGTAATGCACTTCTCAATATTATTTTTCACAACTTAAATTACGTTTAGTGTGCCTGACTACCAGAAAATAGACTTGATTGCCTGTTCAAAGGTCCATCCTTTTGTTTGGAGATTCTTTGGACTATCACAGGATTGTATTCTTAAAATTAGTTTGGAGATCTTTATGCTACACTACTTAATAATTGCCTGTGAATATAGAATAAAATGATGAGACAGAAAATTGTTGTTCTTGATAATTTTCCTTAGAAAAGCAGATGAAAAGGGATATTGTTCTTAGAAGCTGTATTTGGAAATAGAGCTATCATGTTATAAAGATCTATAATAGATACTGTAGAACTCAAAGCAGCCTACTGTCCTTTACGTATTTATCTAAAAGAATAATATTTTTTAAAAGCATTTTTGACTAATGGCTACCAAAGAGAAACCAACTGTCCTGAGCTGCCAGGCTCAATAATATTCTGTCTGCTTGGTTTCATGCCCAGTCAATGATAGTGAGGATATAGCTCACAGGTTTAAAAACGTGATTTCATTTCTATTTACACGTTTTTGAAACATGGCTTTCTCAGGGGCTACTATATGCACTGTACTAAAGGAGTTCTTAAAGTAACTCATTTACTGTTTTTTAGTAAGTCTCTGTGTCAAAACATAAATCCACAGTATTCCAAAGACAGAAAAATGCCTGTACTGGGAGGTTAACTGTCCACCACTCAAAATGTTCAAACCCTAGCAAGCGTGCACAGCAATTCCCACAATCTTTACTAAAAAAAAAACCAGAATCTGCTTCTGCTTGCTCTGTGACACCCAGAGGGCTTGGTTACCCTAGAGATGTCTATGGATTATGTGAATATATGTGTATGGAAGGCAGTATATTTATGAAAAAATACGTAAACATATAGAAGTTGATTTTTAAATAACCCTCTTCACCACAACTTTAAAATCTTTGTGGCATGAAGTCAGGAATGAATGAGAAAGAGAACAGACTTTTTTTATAGGCCGAAAAAATGTAGGTAAAAGAGCGTATTTTCACAGGTGGGTTACGCTGTTGTCTTAAACCAAAAAAGCTCTGACTTCAGAGCCTTTCTGGTTCAGTTGGAGTTTTTTGTGGGGGTATTTTGATTTTGGTTGGTTGGGGGTTTTTACTTCTGGGGTGGTGTTTTTTAGTACTTTTTTTTTTAATTATTGGTTTGTTTTGTGGTATTTTTTTTATATTTTCATGCTTTTTTTCATTCATTTTCACAATCTCATGATTGTCTCAAGCAGTCCTGACCACTGACTGCAATCAGCAGAGTGAACAGTCCTGCTTTTTCTCTTGCCCTTGTTCTTTTCCACTCCTAGGCCCTCCTAGGACCCCTTTTGTACTAGTACTAGAAATCATAGGGCTTGTTTATCTGGCTGAAACCTTTCCTTTTTTCTGTCTGATTTCACAACATATGCTAGTGCCAACACAAGGGAGAAACAGCCATAGTCTGTGTGGATTGGAAGGGAATTTGTGCCTTTCAGGCCAGACCACAATTGGTCCAGTTTAAACTGATGATGAAATTATTCTTTCAGAAAGACCCACTGAGGAGCACAGGGTGCCTTGACAGGTAGTTCATATGCTCCCTCACCTGCCTCTGAAAATATTTATCATCTCAGTAGTACTGCAAAGTAAGAGGAGCATTTGCATCCACCTGCCTTAATGAAGGCTCACCTTGAGTACTTGCTCAGTGTTGTGGCAATCCTGTCATTACAGACTTCATTCTAATAACAATAAACTGTTTAATCATGGTAGTCCTTCCAGCAAATAGATCTGTGTTTCATTATCTAGCTCTTGGTAAAATGGCTCTATTTAATCAAAACACTTTATTGGCATGCAATGATGATTTATTTACATAGTAGTTTAAGAAATGAAAACAGAAAAGATTGTGGCCAAAATAATCATGCATCTGTTACAGTATAGTTTCTAAAATTGCCATGTAAATCATAAATGGATTCTAGTCTTTGAATGCTTAAACAATAAAGAATAACTTTTAAGAGTGGGAGAATATTTATTTCCTGCATTTAAACAACTGGTTTGAACATATTCATCAAAGAATTAATTTATAGTCATGTAGTAACTATTTAATGCTGTCCAAAAATAACTTTAAATATTTGTGTGTAGTTTATCATGTAAAAGAAATCATGTAACAGCCATCTTACATTATAACAGCTCATAGAAAACATTTGGTTTTCGCTTCCACATATACCTAACATATATACATTAAATTAGTACTGAGACATATAATTTGATGACAGTTTCAAAACAATATCTTATATTATTCTAATTTACTTCAGTTGGATGGATGTTCATGGAGGTTATTTATTGTTTGTTGTAAAATGGTGCTGCTCTTTAAAAAGGTTTCTATTTTGTAAAAGATTACTTATTCCCTCCATTAATATAAGGTACTTCTATCAAACACACTGTGAAATTATGCTTGAAATTCAGGAAAATTTCACTTAGAAAGCTAGGAGGCATATATTGTTCTGTGGTTGGTTTTGTTTGTTTTTTTTTCTTTCTAAAAGGAATATTTGAAGGAGCAACTATCCTGTGAGAATTCTTCTGAAGATGGTGTTACCTCCATTCAATGCCTGCCTTTGACACTGAAGGGCAGAGAAGAGCAGCCTGTGTTCAACCCTTTCCAGGTGTACAGAGAATCTTGTGCAAAAGTGTTCAATCAGGTCTGTGAAAATTTGAAACCTTGGTTATAGTATAATTTTTACTTGTCGATTTTATTATGATCATGATAATGTCAGAGGCTGAAATTATGGAAATGGAATTAATTACATGTGTTCACATTTGATGAAGTGAAAAGGAATATTATTACTCAGGAATCTAATGAGGGCACCCTCTACAATAGCATGATGTTCAAAAAGCCATTATCGTCCTTTTCTTTCATTAGAATTATTGCATGTAAGATCAATTTGCATTTACCTAGACTTTCTGAATTAGTTCAATATAGTGAAGGAAAGCCCATTAGTAGCAATAACATCTTTTACGTCTGTGTAATGGTACATAGGGCTAGTCTTAGTCCTTTGAAAAATCATAGCAAAACTCCAAGCGCATGTGTAGAATCTTCCTGATAAGTTTTCCACAGACATGCTGAATAGTAAATATAAAGGATGGTTTGGAAATATGGAAATTTAACAGAGCAGTGAGAATAAACAGGAAAAAAAACCCTCACACAAAAAACAAGGAAAGCATCCATTTTTCGGTTCTGCATTGTGTGATATGTAAAGGATTGTAATTTACTTACAGAAATTAAGTTTCCTGATAATCAGACAGTTATGGTGCCATAGTCAGGTGTTCGGGTATTTAGAACACGGGACTTGAATTGGGAGGCCAGACCTGCTGGAGGTTGGTGGAGTTGGTCTAACAAAGGGACCTGTGTTGTTCAATATTTTTGTCAGTGACATGACAGTGGGATTGAGTGCTCCCTCAGCAAGTTTGCCGACGACACCAAGCTGTGTGGCTCGGTTGATACGCTGGAGGGAAGGGATGCCATCCAGAGGGACCTGGACATGGTTGTGAGGTGGGCTGATGCCAACCTCATGAAGTTTAACCAAGCCAAGTGCAAGGTCCTACACCTGGGCCGGCACAACCCCAGTCACAGCTGCAGGTTGGGTGGAGAAGAGATTCAGAGCAGCCCTGCGGAGAAGGACTTGGGAGTGGTGGTTGATGAGAAGCGTGACATGAGCTGGCTTCAGTGTGCGCTTGCAGCCCAGAAAACCAACCATGTCTTGGGCTGTATCAAAAGAAGCGTGACCAGCAGGTCAAAGGAGGTGATCCTGCCCCTCTACTCTGCTCTTGTGAGGCCTCACTTGGAGTATTGTGTCCAGTTCTGATGTGCTCAACATAAAAAGGACATGGAGCTGCTGGAGCAAGTCCAGAGGAGGGCCACGAGGATGATAAGAGGGCTGGAGCCTTTCTCAGACAGGCTGAGAAAGTTGGGGCTGTTCAGCCTGGAGAAGAAGCTATCTGGACATGATCCTGGGCAACTGGCTGTACATGGCCTGCTTGAGCAGGAGCTGTTGGACCAGCTGATATCCAAAGGTCCCTTCCACCCTGTCGTGGTTTAAGCCCAGCCGGTAACTCGGAACCACGCAGCTGCTTGCTCACTCCCCCTCTTCTTCCTCTCCCTGCTTCCGGAGGGATGAGGAGGAGAATCAGAAGAATGT
>NW_009924655.1:48791-52118 GCF_000696875.1 Nestor notabilis | reverse complement strand
CTATTCTATGATTCTGTGATTCTGTGATCTCTGCAGATAGAGTGGAAGTTTTATTTTGATGCAAATTTTTCCACAAATCCTACAAATGAAGGTCTGGCTAAGCGTCACGTAGAGGTGGGAGAAGATTGAGCAAAACTTAAAAATCCATATTTATATTGTATCTGCACCTTCTATTAATATCTCATGGATACATGCCTGTCATTATATCTATGTCCACAGACATTTGTCTGTGCAAATAGATTTTCTCATATACACACAGTATTAGGTATATGTGCTTATAAAATACTGGATGCATACAAAACCTCGGAAGTTTGATCTACTACCTGTGGTTTTTAAGACTGGCTTAAGTGTTATGCATATAAAATAACAAAATGAAAATGTAAAACTTTTCATTTTTACCTAAGCATGCAAGCTTAGATATTTTGTCAACAAAAGAATATCTTTAGAAGAATATTTACAAGCTACTTAAATTCTTATAGAATCATAAAATCAACTAGGTTGGAAAAGACCTTTAAGATTATCAAGTCCAACTGTTAACCCAGTCCTGCCAAGTCCACCACTAAACCATGTCACTGAGGACCTCATCTACATGGTTTTTGAACACTTCCTGGGACGGTGATTCCACCATTTCCCTGGGCAGCCTGTTCCAATGCCTGTTCACCTCTTTGGTAAAAAGTGTAAACCTCCCCTGGCACAGCTTGAGACCATTACCTTTTGTCCCATCACTTATGACTGGGAGAAGAAACTGACCCCCATCTCACTAGAATCCCCTTTCAGACAGTTGTAGAGTACAATGAGCTCCCCCTTGAGCCTTCTTTTCTCCAGAGTAAACAATCAGTTCCCCCAGCCATTCCTCATAAAACTTGTTCTCCAGGCCCTTCACCAGCTTCTTTGTCCTTTTCTGGATCTGCTGCATCATCTTAATATCCCTCTTGTAATAAGGAGCCCAGAACTGAACACAATATTCAAGATGCAGCCTCACCAGTGCCCAGTATAGGGGGATGATCAGTGCCCTGGCCCTGATGGCCACACTATTTCTGATACAAGCCAGGATGCTGTTGGCTATCTTGGCTTCCTGGGCACAAGCTGATTCATGTTCAGCCAGCCATCAATCAGCACCACTTGATCCTTTACCACCAAGCAACTTTCAGCCACTCTTCCCCAAGCTTGTGGTGTTGCATGGGGTTACTGTGGCTCAAATGCAGAACCTGGCACTTTGCTTTGTTGAACCTCTTGCCACTGGCCACAGCCCATTGATCCAGCCCATCCAGATCCCTCTGCAGAGCCTTCCTATCTTTCAGCAGATCAACACTCACAGCGAACTTGGTGTCATCCACAAATTTACTGAAGATGCACTCAATCCCCTCATCCAAATCATTGATAAAGATATTAAACAACACTGGACCTAGTACTGAGTCCTGGGCAACACCACTAGTAACTGGTCACCAACCAGATGTGACACCATTTACTGCCATTCTTTGGGCTCAGACATCCATCCAGTTCTTTACCCAGTGAAGAATACACCTAGCCAGGCTATAAGCAGCCAGCTTCTCCAGGAGAATGCTGTGGGAGACAGTGTTAAATGCTTTACTAAGATCCAAACAGACAATGTCTACAGACTTTCCCTCATCAGCCAGTCAGGTCACTTTGTCATAGGAGATCAGGACCTGCTTTTCAGGAATCCATGCTGACTAGGCCTGATCCCCTGGTTTTCCCACGTGTTGTGTGATCGCACTCAGGATGATGTGTTCCACTACCTTCCCTAGTACTGAGGTTAAGCTGACAGGTGTGTAGTTTCCGTTGTCTTAATTAACTCTATATTATAGTTTTTAAACTCTGGTGGATTTGATCTTTCAAACTATTTTTTATTAATTCATTACCCAGCATGTACTCAGGCAACCATCCACAGGAAAGAGTATAAGGAAGACATTCTCGTTACAGACCTGAGTTGTGTTGCTGACATTGGTGGCACATCAAATTAAAAACAGGGCAGAAACTTTTTGACCTGCATTCTTTACAAAAGCATCCGTAAACTAAAAATAAATATTTCTCTAAAGAAAAAAGGTAAAAATAATAGGTAAAAAAATTTAGAAACCTGGCCATATTATCAGCTAAACAATTTCCAATTTAAAAGCAGTTGTGGGGATACTTTTAGAGGTGATTAAAAGTTCATGGAAAGGTTTATTTCTTTTTCTTTCCATTCAGTGCAAAGTTGGCATGTTTGATCTAGCCAGCTTTGCCTAGTTGACCTAGAAATTCTACAAGTAAATATAGAGTTTTCCTGTGGAAATCATTGGCCTCTTAAGAAAATTACTAAGACACATCTCCATTTTGAAACATAGTTTTGGAGTAGTTGCCAATCCTAGAACTAACTTCTGTATATAATTGTTGAGCATTTGCCAAAATGGAATGATGATTGTAAATATCTGTTACAGAAACTTCAGTCTGAACAAGTCCCATCAGCTCCTTGTATACCAAATGGGAAAAGCCAGCTCTGGCCAGGTTCACTGATGAGAAATTGTAGTATTTTATTACCATATCTCCATTTACTAATATCGATTGCTTTGTTTGCAATGTATAAATAAGAAAATTGTTACGATGTTAATAATGAGAGGGTAAAGGAATGGTGTAGAATGTGCCTTGATCTTACAGTTCTGCGCTGTGCTGTTAGCAGTCCCTAAACTCAGAGGGATAGCACTTGGTCATAGACATCTAGACTAAAGGACTATAGGCCATCTTTCACTTAAGTTCTGTTGCTAAAACATTTTTTCTCTTTGTGGAGTGCGTAGTACATTGGGGTCAGACTACGTTTAAGCAGAGATGGGCATGTAGGAAGAAACAACAGGATCATCACAAGGAATAATGCATATCAAATCTCACAGCATAGCCTAAGCAGCTCAGCAGTAATGTGGAATTAAGTTTTCAGTGCCTTACGGCTTGCTTAGGCAAGCAGAAGCAGAAATGATACTGGTTTTAACTAGACCAAATATGTGCCTTTGGACCAAAACCTGGCAGAATGATTGGATGCTTAACTGTATATTGCTTAAACTGTCCGAGTAATTCAGATGTTGAAGAACTAGCTCAATTTTTCTGTGTACTGATTTCAGAATAAGTTATAGCTATATTGTCTCAATTTGAATTTTACATCTAAAGCAAGAAGAGAGAGCTTAACTCCCCCTGAAGTTCTCATTACATCTGAGAGGATAGCTTGCAATTTATGCCTGACAAATTTTACTTTTTTAATGTTTAAGGTATTTCCACACACAGGATTTGATGGGCCACAAAGAAGGTGGAGTTTTTATATGTATCTTATCTCTCCCGCTCTTC
>NW_009924655.1:43986-48780 GCF_000696875.1 Nestor notabilis | reverse complement strand
TTTCCAAGAAACATTTGTGTCATTTCAGTCATATTTCAACCTCCATAAAGGAAAATACCACTTTGACAGGGAAAAGAAGTGTTTCTGAAATGATATCACTAGTGTGTGTACAAGAATTATATCAGTGTATTATCAGTCTTATGCAGGATCTCATGTTACAGTTAAACTAGAATTGTTTATGGTATATGGCTAGGTTCCCATTCAATAAGGATTCTGGATCATTCCCAGACTGATGTGAATAATCAGGAACACTAAGCTATTGGGTAATGTTCAAATGCCTTTTTTTTTTTTTTTTTTTAAATAAGCTAAGTAAATTACTTCATAAAATTTTCAAGGGAATATGAATTCAACCCTGAGAGAATTTACATTTGTTTCTGAATGGAATTAATTCTTAATCAAAACAAGCAATATATAAAATTCAATTTATCAGATTACAGGTTTTCTCAGTGTGGGTTGGGTGCATGTTTTCCTTTTTCTGGGTGACAGTGATGCAAAAAGATTTATTAGTTGATTAGTTGTGGTATTGTCCTCCTTTACAGGAATAAGATTTGCCTTCTTCATTTCATCAATGCCTTTCATAAAAAATGTAAAATTGCATCTGTAACATCCAGCTAGGTTTCTAAACAATGGTAAGAAGTTGACCTCTATAATTTAAATAAATAGAATAAGAATAAATATGTATACAAAAGAACTACTATATAGAAAACTACTAGTAATGAGTGGCAAGGAAATAAAATGACTGTTCTTCTGACTACCCAAAAGCAGATTTGCTTCCTTAAGTATTTACATATAATGCCTTTTACATATTAAAAAATAAAGACTTTATAGTGCTGTTGAAATAGCAGTCCCTGAAATACCTAGATTCAATATGATTAACTCATAAATCCAGATTGTGGTAAGTGTAGGAAGGATCATAGATTTTTTTCATTCTAAAGCCCTTAAAAAATTAAAAAAAAAGAAAAATGGAAGAGCAGAGGGTGAGACTTATGAGATTTGGAAAGAATGGAAATTCTCTTCTGCATAAGAACATGGACAAAAATATCCCAGGACATGATGAATAATATATTAAGAACAATTGAAAGAGTAAAAAAGAGAGGTGCTATTATGTTGTCATCTGGATAATTTATGATATAGATGCTTAGCCTCCAGAGAGAGGAAGCTACTGTTCTGAGAATCATGATGAATGAATTTGGATAAACTAAAACATTGTTTTCAGCTGATGAAATCTGTACTAATTAAAAAAAAAAAAAAAAAAAAAAAAAAAAAAAAAACATCAAGGAAAAGAAAAGAAAAAACAAAAAAAGTATGCCGTATTAAAAAAAAAAAAAAAAAAAAAAAAAAAAGACAAGAAACCATCAAGGGAAAGTACAGAAAAGAACAATGAAGATGATCAGAGGTGAAAACAGCTAAGCAAAATAAGATTGCGAAGACCGAGTCACCTTTTCAGGAAAAGGTGGATAATAAGACATACTAAATACAAACATAAGTGGTGCCAAGAAAATTAATTACAGATTTCTTTTTCTACTACAATTGGATAAGGGAATCCAGTGAAATTATCCAGTGTCCCATTTAAAACAACAGAGAAACTTACTATTTTGGGGGTAATGCATGTTTAACTTGCAAAATGTCTTAGTTTTGAAGATGTGCAGCTAAGACATAAATAAGTTCAAAGAGGTATTATAGAATCCGCAGGACAGGCAGAGGCTTACTACACATGAGTCCAAATATGACCTTTCCAAATATGAACTTTCCGAAACAGATATAGTATGGAAAAGAATAACATTTAATCACTATATGGTAAAATTATCTTTGATGTGTCTGTTTTTCTAGAAACAGAATATTCGGTTAGGTGGCACTTTGCTGGATTCAGATGAATTGAACAAGCATAATAAAAAGTATTCAAAGTATTCCAGTTAATTTTGCCCTTTGCATAATTTTCAGCTGCATAAATTTCCATGCAGAAGCTTACATTTCTTAGCACAGAGGTATCCATGCATCATTTATCATTAAAGTCATCTTTGCTTTTTTTACCTCCATTTTCCATTCCTGAGGAAAAGAAAGACATTAACAATTTTACATAAAGTCCTGTATGCATAAACAGTGGTGTCAAAAAAGCTAAGATGTCTGCATATTTGAAATGACATCTGATTTTGGTCCAGGTTCAAAAACTGTATCATAAGAAAGCAAAAGTGCAAGAAACTTTTAGGAAAAATGTTCTGTGGCAATCAAAATGACCAAAGTATTATAGAATGAGAAATATTAAGTTTAACATAAATTCAGTCATGTTTACAAAGCGCTGGCAAAGCTGGCCATCCCAACATGCTGTAAAAAACAAGTCTACTACAACAATATACTTGACAATAAAAACGAAACTAAGCCGTACATTCATCTTCCCAAATTGCTGTAACTAGTGAATTGTATTTTCTTACTATAGTAAGAAAGGTAGGAAAAACTTATAAAGATAAAAGCATTTATTTTATGAATGGACACATGTTATTGCAAGCAGTTCATAAACTTTTTCCAGAAAGATTTGTGAGCTTGTAGTAACAAATTCAACTGAATTGAGAGAAACTGTATTGTATTTATATCCTTATCCAGTTTTAGGAAGCACTAAAAGACTCTAAACTTTTTCTCTAATCAAGCATCCAAATAGCTACTGTAAGTTTCATTACTCCTAAAAAGTACAAAGAAAAACGTGTTCAGTAATTACTGAATTGTGGTAACTCTTACTATGTGATGGAATGGCATTTAATTAAAAAAAGGTATTGGGCACAACTTTTTACTTAGATTTAATCACTTAAACTAGCGAAAATGTTGTTAAATACACAAATATTTTATACCTCTTTTGATTAGGTATAAAATGGTATTCCCTATTATAAAGGAATACAAACGTGTTCATCTTTACAACTCAGTTCAGTGGGAATTTTGTCACTGCATTGCAGTGACACTGGCTTTAACAGACCTGCAGGATTAGATCAAAAGCTCTCTGTCTGTATATAATCCAGATATCTTCTGGGTATCCAGTACCTTCAGCCTTGGTTGGTCTAGGCAGAGCCTAAAAGAAAAGGATGGTAGGTAGCTGAGTTCCATACTGAGTAAATCGCTGCATCTGCACAGTTGCTAACTCATCCTCTGTCTCGTCTGAACAGAATGTTTGTCTGCTTTGGTAAAAAAGTTTTGGAAGGTAATGCTGTTTGGGAACACCACATGGGCATCCTGCACCACAGTATAGTTTCCTCATCTCAGGGGCTGGGGGGAACCAACATCCACTGCTGTGGAGAAATTAAAATGAGCTATTGGAACTAGTGATGTTGCCCTATCTTCATTCAGGCTGGCCTTTCCCACCTATGATTAGTCCTGCCCATCTGCTCTGAAACCTGCAGCACCTCATACCTGCTTAGCCTCTTCCTGTCACTGACATTGTCCCTTGCTCTGTGGGTAAGTGCATGCTTATCCTTGAGTTATTTGCGGAGACAAAGCTGAATTGTTGCCATCTGTATTTCATTAGAAATGACACTTTCAATAATGTATTTTTCCAAATACTGCAGCTTAAAATAGTTTAAGCAGGCTTATGATGAGGGAGTAGAAAGAGCTTTAGGACTTATACATTATGTTCAAGCACCTAACATTTCCAACAGTAATAATGTTTTCTTTAAGAAAAAAAAAAATAAAATAAAGAAACCCCAAACCTATATCTTACTTGTTTATGAAGATAATCTTGTTTCTTGTTAAGACTATGAATACACTAAAGGAAGCCTTCCAGAACTTGAGACCTCACCTTGTGGCAAATTATAATTAGCACTGCATTATTTACAACATGTGATTAGATACCAAGAGATTTTTCAAAGGTAGCATAAAAAGTTACAATGAAGGTGATAATGATTCTTTTGGAGAGATATTCTTTTGTTCATTTTAGCATCCTCATAAATGTTTAAAGAATATAAATTAGGCTTCGAAGCCAATTAATTTGTCTGTTTCTCATCTCCAGTAATGTATTTTAATTATACTTTCATGCCTCTCAGCTTCAGAATAGAGGACAGCTTGCACTGATCACAAAAAATAAAACCTGTAAAAGTTCAAAAGCATAATGGAACAAATTCCACACTTTTGTGCCTTAAACTCATCCTGTATAATTTTTAAAATATGGAGAAAGTGCTTTAAGTCTTAAACAGTTATAATTTGGTGAAGCATGCAAAGCTTATATTATAATTTGGGTGAAAAGCGTATTTTGGTTCATATTAAATGTGACACACTAAATTTACTCCATGAAGTAAAATCAGTATGTGATCTCCATTTTGTACTACAATACACAGGATTAATTAATTTGTGTCCTAGAATATGTGCTGAATAATAAAAATCAATTTCATGTTTTTCATATCCATTTATTCCTCATTTTTCAATCCTTTGTCTAGTTTTGATCTTAAAATATGTCTTGTATTTAAGACATACAACTAGAGAATGTTTTTGAATCACTGAACCTTGAAATGGAGCTTGAGTGCATAAGAAAGCTGATTATTTATTACAAGTAACCTCTCAAACTAGCTATTGTTAAGACTTTTTCTGGTCATGTAAAATTGGCAGGCAGTAGTAATTGTTATTTCTTTTAGTACTGGGCTAAGATGTTGCTTGCTATCTGGTCTCTCTCAAAGGAATTTACTAAGAGACAGTGTGTTGCCTTGTGCTTTATTTAATTATTTATTTACTTAACAGGTTGTTTGGGTTGTTTTTTTTTTAAAGGAAGGAAGGAAGGAAGGAAGGAAGGAAGGAAGAAAGAAAGAAAGAAAGAGAAAGAAA
>NW_009924655.1:28117-43936 GCF_000696875.1 Nestor notabilis | reverse complement strand
AAGGAAGGAAGGAAGGAAGGAAGGAAGGAAGGAAGGAAGGAAGGAAGGAAGGAAGGAAGGAAGGAAGGAAGGAAGGAAGGAAGGAAGGAAGGAAGGAAGGAAGGAAGGAAGGAAGGAAGGAAGGAAGGAAGGAAGGAAGGAAGGAAGGAAGGAAGGAAGGAAGGAAGGAAGGAAGGAAGGAAGGAAGGAAGGAAGGAAGGAAGGAAGGAAGGAAGGAAGGAAGGAAGGAAGGAAGGAAGGAAGGAAGGAAGGAAGGAAGGAAGGAAGGAAGGAAGGAAGGAAAGGAAAAAGAAGCTAGCTGTTTTCATTCCCTCCATGAGACCTTCGCCTAAACACCTGCTTTGGGGAGTTTATTTCCCAGGTAAATCCATTTATTTTAGCACTGAATTGGTGGTAGTAAAGGTAAGCAATTATAAGAACATCTATTAAAGACTAATATTCTATATCCATCCCGATGCTCAAGTATTTTCCCTCTCATCTATATGTTTCAATTCTTTTTCTGATCATTATGTATTTTAAATGAATGTTCTGTGAACTATTTCCTTCAGCAGCAGCAATCTGCACACATGATTCTGCATTGCAGAACCTAAAGAACATTAGGTAAGGCTGTAGCAAGCACCAGTGACTAGAACAGGGAAATACTTAATTTCAATTTGATTTCTTAAATTTGAGAGAAATCTTTTCTTCTTTTTTCCCCCCTGACAGGCTGTGTTTAGGGGAATTTTGGAAGTGAAATGTTACCTGAATTCCAACCCTTTCTAATGCCTCTCCAAGATGTTAGAGATGCTATAAATAGGGTAGGCAACCAAATTGTTCTCTACTCCCCCTCAGAACTTACATGAAGAGGAACCATTCTTATTTAGGTTTTGCTTTTCAGCACTTTAAGTGCATATATTGTATTCCATCTTCTCCCTACTTTTCAGCCTTTCAATATCAGGATAGGAAAGAAGTGTCAGTATAACTAAACCTGGACTGACCTGGGTAGCCCTGTTGGGTTTTCACATAGTTATTGATTGACTTATTGCCCCGATGATCAGTCGTGTTGTAATCTCTTTGCTCTGTTTTTTTTTTTTCCATTTCTGTAAGGGAGCCCATGTCAATAGGTATTTGTTGCCAGTTAATCAACCTACTTACCAGTTCATGTGCAACTTGCTCATAAATAAACAGGGGAAATCCTTAAACTCCAAGGTCGTTGTGGGAATAAAATTTAAACTGTACTCTAGGTACACATTTTTTCTGCTAGAACTTGTTCCCAGTTCTCTGCAAAACCTGCCTTTCCATTGAAAGATGAGTCAGAAAATCATCCTAATTGCTGTTGCTGCCTCTGTTGATAGACCATGGTCATTTCCACTATAAGGAACAGATATTGTGTATGATGGATCTGGGCCTTTTATACCTCTTGGCTCTCCTCACTGTCCAACTGAAATTTGTGTATTTCCCTCTCCTATGTTGGAAGGCTGGAGAAGGAGGTAGAAGTGGAGCTGGTGCTGTGTAATCTCCAATGCTCGAGCAGGGTACCCTGATGAAAGGGTATCTTATTTGTAAATTTATTAACTCATAACTTCCTCCCTGCATCTTTCAGAGATTCATTGCTTTGAATCCTTGCCAAAACAACAAGCTCCATTCTTTTATTTCGTTCTAACAGCCATGAAGTTGTCTTTCAGAAAGATCATGGGAGAGTGAATCCTATTCAGGAGTGGGATTCACTGGGCTAAATTTGCAGGGCAAGGGCATAGTAAATGAGCAGAAGCAAGTAGGAAAAAAAAAACAGACCTGCATTCATAGTTTTCACTTGGAATAAATTATTTAATTAACATATGTTGTCAGATGCTCTATAAATGCAATTACTCATTCTACAAATCTAATAATTATATGGAAAAGATCATTGTTAAGAACTAGTGCAATAAGCAGGCCTCTTGGTTTGGATCCTTATAGTAAAATGAAGCATCAGTCACTGGGGAGCCTAAAAAAATGGTTAGCTGAAATTAGGCACCATAACCTATATTTATTTTCCAGACAGGGTGGCTTTTATTTGCCTCTCTTAAAATCACAATATTCATGCAGCTCTGCCTGGACATTAACATTATGCCCCTCCAGACGTGATTTAAACTCTGGTAGAAAAACAACATGAGATATCTGGGGTATTTTTAAGAGACATTTTTATATAGCTATTTTTTGGAACTTCTTGATAAAATTTGGAGAATGAAAAACCTGATTTAAAAATGCATCCTGTGTGAAAGCTACTAGATTGTTTAAATTTATTTTAAGCAAATTTAGAATACCTCTGTAATTTCTACAATAACTTCTTATCATGAACAAAAAATCAATTATAAACCTCCCCAACATTCCCCACAAGTTAAACCACACTAAATTTTTTAGTCCAAGACTAATGTCTGCTTTGAGAAATTCTATTACATACAAATCAGAAGTGAATATGTTCTTTCAAGTGGAGCAAATAATTAATCAACCGTGGGCTCAATTCAGGCTGTGCCATTAGCTTCTGGCTGATTTTTGACTAAGCCTAAGTTGTGTAGTCTCATCTAGCTCATATTAAATGATGGTTAGAGAAGATCCCTCATGAAAATGTTGTGTTTATAATTTAAAAATTATTTTTTTTTGCAAATAATAATTACTTCATTATTAAAATCTGATTTAATAAACATTTCATGTCCTAAACTTGTTTCTTAGTTTGTTTTCTATTTATTCTTGGAAATTTATATTCACTAAACATTCAGTTTGAGCATACATTTAACATTTAATAAACTAATGGGACTGTCCATATGTTTAGAATTAAGTACTTCTCTAAATGAGAGGTTTAGAGGGATGGTAAAAAACAGTCACAATTCATACGAGGCACTTGTTCGTACATTTTGAATTACATTATTTTTTTTCTTTTTTTAATTACAGTTTAAACAACAGCACAAGATTAATCTTCATATAAAATTCAAAACCTTGAATTGGCAAAAAGAACTCACAGGAAAGTGGCTTATCTGCGAACTTTTCAGAGCGGTTTGAATGTTATCAACACAAGAATCAGGTAATTTACTCCCACTGGTGAAGATTTCTGTCAGTTTTTACTTTCTCTCACATATGCAATGTTTTCTACAGGCCTACTTACTCAATACTTTGTTGTTTCTCATAGCCGACTTTGTATTTATTGCTAATAGAGGGACGTAGTATATACAAGTAGTCTCTATATTTAACAAATAGCTTTCTACGAACATGTTTGTTTGTTCCAACAAGTATAGATTAATGTAAGAGTTTAGAAACTACATCAAATTGGTCCATGATTCAAAAGATGATTAGAGAAGAGAATTTGGAAATTTTCCAGGTGCGCAGAGCATCTTTAAAATAAAAATATTTTTTTTCAAAAGCATTATGTTTCTTCCCAGTTTGCTGTAATTTAAGGTGTTTTCCTAAGTGACAATGAAAAAATATTCAGAACAGAATTACTTTTGGGTTTTTACATAGCAAATGTATTCCCACTGAAATTTCAGTGCCCTTACAGATCCCCCATTGGCTGTATTCTTCAAATTCATATGTTTGTAGAGTATTATTAGCATGCTGTATATTAAAGCAGTAGAAGTAGTACCAAAATCATATCCAAGTGAAAGGATGTTTTTATGTGATACTTGGGTCTATTTTATATCATAAACAAACAAACAAACCAAGCTAATTCTACTTAGTTCAAGTGATGCATATAAATGTAGAATGTTAGTGTTTTACTCCACTACTGATGTAAGTAATTTAGACTAATGGACAGGGAATATTATCATCAATAATCACTTGGAACGTAACTGATATCTTCTTGGTGACAGGCAGAGGTGCTCCCTACGATGAAAAGAAACACCAGCTACCAGAAAGAAGTGCATGTGGTTGGTTTAGTCTCTATTTTTTATGCCTAACTGCTTCTTAAATTTTTCTGGCAAAGTAAAATTTACGCTAAACAGGTTTATCTGCATAACTTACCAAAGGTGTGCGCCATCAAGCTAGGTATGGTGTTGTCTTCATGTTTTACTTTTTCACTGCAGCAGGTATAATTTAACACGTTCATGCTTCTTCCACTCCAAACTTCAACTGTTCTTTTCTGTCCCTTTCCAGACAGAAGGTTTTCAACCCACTGGTTTAAGCACCTTTGGTGATACCTAAACCTCATTTTATGAAATGACTTAATTTTTATGAAGGCTTTATTATTTTGTTTTTGAGGGGATTATTTTGAACTGTTTAACTCTGTTACAGTTCATTTCATATCCATGTGCTGTTGAACTGGCTGAAACAAGGCAGCAATGCTGTACTGAGGAGTGCACGAGGAAGCTAAAAGGGCAGGAATGAATGAAGAGCACACATGCACACACAGCATGTTAGAAATGGAGTTTAATGAGACAATATGACAGACTTTTCTCATCTTGTGTACAAGCATTGATGGACAATCCTGGGAGGAATCAGGGCTCCCTCTCTGCCATTGTCTCTCTGTGCTCCTCTGTAGGTGTGCAGAGGAGCTTTTATCACATAGCATAATGCAAAAGATTCAGGGTTTCTCTTTCTATCAGTTTCCATCCAATGTAGTGGATCAGGCAGTGCTACTGGAAACAATCCTGTATTTGAGCCAAACCAAAGGGCTTAGTAATTTTCTTTTAAACAACACTACAACGGATTTGGAGAGGTATATATCTTTTTATGATGGCTTAAATAACACCTTTATTTAAAAATATATTTCATTTAGGCTTCTCTCATATGTTTTGATTTATGACTAACATTTGTTTTGAAAACATAATGAAAGTGGTTTCACTTAGAACCCAGGAAAATGGAGTAAGCTTGAAATATGGATTATTTGTTCCATTTTTCTCCCTAAATCTAAAATTTTGTGTTTGAGTATTTTGATAGTCAGTCTGTCAGGAGGCTTGTTTATTATTCATACATATATATCAAGAAAATACTAAGAATGGCAGAGATTGAGAAACTTGTAGTGGTATTCACATTGAGAATTTCCACTGACACACATGAACTATGAATCAGGTGCTTTCCTGGGGGGTGGGCAGGGGAGAGAAGAAAGATTAAGGGATCTAGCATTTGTAGACTGGAGAGATTAAAAAAAAAAAAAAAAAGGAAAAAAAATTATAGCATTTAGAAAAATTACTTATTGGAGAAAGTATATTCTATGTTCCTGGAAATATTTTTTGAAACTGGGTGACTTTTGAGAGTTATGCTCCAGTTCGGCCACAAGCAGTTGATTGTATGCCAGCATCAAGGGCTAGAAATACTATTGCTTGCATGTTACAGAAAGTCAAAGAAAAGTGTAATGATATGCTATAAAGAAGTGCTCTTCTGTTTAGCAGAAATTATTATTTGATCTGTTGTGCAATATTCATGATGACTTTTAATAGTTTTTCATAAATATAACAATGAAATCAGTGTTAAATATGATAAGCCCTGCTTTTACCAGTTAAAAGCAGTAGCTCACCTTTTATAGTCTGTGCAGGACTGATCACTATAGATGGATGCAAAATCTGTTTTTCCCTAAGCGTGTCTGGATAGTTCATGTGTCTATTAGCTTCAGGAACAAATGTATAATTCTGGTTTCTTCTTGGTTTGGCTGAGTGTCAATTTGTGTGATTTTTCCATCCTTTCTCTTTTTTTTTTTTCTTAATGTGACAGCCACAGAATAATAGTGTTGGAAGTGGCACTATGGAAGAGCAGGAACAAACGCGTTTGTACAGGCTGAAGGCAGTAGGCTGTTGAAGCTGGGTATCTTCTGTTCTTCCTGTCAAGGCTGAGATGCAAAGGATGAGACTCAGATGCTGCTCAGGGACAATGCACAGCAGCTTGAGTACTAAGCTGACAGTGAAATTATGGCTTCTGTACACTGCTGAGGATTGTTTATTTATATTTGGTGACTTTTAACATCAAAAGTTGGGTACCTTCACTGAACCATGTGTGCATTTTGACACTGAGGGGAACAGGATTTTATCTGTACTGTTGTAGACAGTGCTTATAAGTGTCAAGCTCTAAGCAACTAATTTGCTTTCCATGTTGTCCTCTTGAAATGTAGGCAGCCTTACTGATTTAGTGCATTTTGGATTTGATCCTGAGTATCAGGCAACTGCAAGTTCATTAGAGACTGATCAGAGGGTCCTAAGTTCCCTGGCTGCCTCTAAAGAGGGAAAAAAAAAAAAAAAAAGAAAATTAGTTGGCAAAAAGGCAGAAAAGACAATCTGTATTCTCATCATCTTGAACCCTGTGGCATATTACTGATGCTGTCTACAGGCAGGATTTGCATAGGTACCAGGCTCCATGTCAAATCAGTAGTGATCACAACATTGCAACATTAATTCCTGCCATGCACTTACAGGAAGTGAAATCTGTCTTCCTTGAAATGAATTAGTAGGGACATCATCTTTATTGTTCTTTGTCATGCCTATGGTCATATGCCATAAAACCTGTCTGATCTGCATACTGAAAATGTCAGGGTTTCTTTCAAAGTTATTGGGCAGTGAAGGTCATATTTTTAGAGAACATCAGCAATAAGATTAAGCTAGTTATTGACACTGAGGTATCAAGGGAACTATTTTGATAACCATGTTTGATGAGACTGATGCAGCTGAATCTGGAGCCAAAATAACACGTGGAAGTCAATGTCTAGATTTAGACTGAGCATCTATGACATCTCTGCAATTTGTCTTCATTTTCATGGTAAGAGATGTATTGTTTTCTGGAGAAAAATTGGGAAAACCAACCAACCAACAAAAAGTCCTACAAAGAAAATGTTATTTTTGCTTGTAATTTAACTGTGAACCACTCTTTCTTTTTACTCTACTAGTTCCAGTATTAGCCTCTTGCACCTGGTCCTGGATAGTAAAGAAGAAATGGGACGTTACAGCACTACAAAATAGCATTTTCTCTGCTTAGTCTCTGTTTGACCTGTGCTCTTGCACACTGGTGAGAGAAAGCCAAATTAAACTAAATGTCCTCTGTTATACTTTATTAACTTGAAACAGAATGTGAATATCAGCCTGGTGTTTGAGGTATCTCTAACATCTGCATCCTTTAAACATAGCTCTGCATATTTATGCTAAAAATCTATCTTGAATTTCATTAACCTTTTAACCTTGCTGCTATCTTATGATAGTGCGTTCTACAGGTTAATTAAGCCATATTAAAAAAAAAAAATCACAGCAGAATGAATTCCTTTTTTTTTTTTTATTCATTTATGTCAGATTTACTGTTACCTTGAATAGGAGCAGCAAAAAGTTGAGAATAAGTAAGTCTAAACAATGCCCTTCTCTTCCCACTTCCTCACCACCCAGGAACAATATCAATTTGAGTATAAACCAGTCAGGAAGCTAGTGTAACTTCATTGCTAGCCTTGTCTCTATAAAGTTGTTTAAAACTGTGTTTGACGATTTTCTCTGCTTGACCCAAACAAATGAGCTCTTGGAATGATGACTGCTGTCTTTGCCTGCAATGTAAAGCCATTAAGCAGCAAACGCTCCACAGTTTCTTCGCGTTATGAAATAAAGAACAGGAGGTGGCTTTCCTCCTCAGTAGTATTGTTTGCTCCTTGGGGTCTGCTGCTGAAACTCCCACATGGTATATTTGCTGCTGTGATCCTAACAAAAATAATATTCCTAATAGTGCACTTACTTACCCAAATGTTCCATGAAGCTTTACAGACTTGCAATAAACTTAATTACTGTGTAGAATAGTGTTTAAGTGTTGCTGGTACTTCTTGTTTAAAATTTGTTTATTTTGCATGGCTATAGATATACCTTACTATAGATTTCATAATACCTTTACTCGTAATATGCAGAATTCACCTGGAGCTTTTCCTCTCATTTCTATGCCTGACGTAATATGTAAATATACTTATATGCCTAATTTGGTGGAATCTGTTACTTTTAAAAGTAAAAGAGTTCTAGATTTCAGTTGTTGCATTTATAGTTGTATATACATGTAATTAAATAAGTATAAGATAAATAGTGTATTTGTTTGCATCTGTGCAGGATGTATTTTCAGAGTTTGAGAGGTTTTTACTAAACATTTGTTTTAGTGCGATAATTAAAACTATAGAAGTCAGTTGGAAGCTGGACTGTATTGCATAGTATACAGTGGGTGATAAATGAAGTTCTGCTATCCAGAGAAATCCTGTAAGGATAACATTATTGCTTAAAATTTTGTTCTGATTAGTGCCACAGTCTCATGTTATAGGACTTTCATATAACATACATATGAACTTACAGTCCTTTTCCATATTGTCAAAACTCTTACGGGATCTTATTTACATATGCATATAGCATTTGTTATTTTGGTGAAATTTTACAGCATCTGGTGTATCTTTTTATTCAAAAAGAATGCACTGTGCTTGCATTCGAGGCAATACATAAATCATATTGACAATTAGATACAATAATAATGTAATCAGGGAGGTAAAACTTGCATTGTTCAGTTAAATATTAGAAAACCAATATTTTGCTGGGCTGAAAACAAACTCAGCAGAACGTATAAGTCCATTGATGAGACAATAACGTGTAATATGAACATGCTGTTTGTCTTACTGTTACTAATATGCTAAGTGAAATAACTGAAATTGTAGAATTTACATTTAAAATGGTGTCATTTCTTTCAAGCTGTTTGTGGCCTTTACTTCAGGCTCTTGAAGAGGTATTGTTCCTTTACTATTTCACAAGTATTTATTTAAATACTCCAACTGGAGGTTGGAACAATTAAGGTTGGTGGCATGCAGCACAATATTAGATATTTCTGCTTCAAGCAGCATATAGTTGAAAAACTCAAATAATACTGCCACTGCTGAGGTACCAGATTCTAAGGGCAAAGCTCTATCATTATTGAAGTTGATGGCAAAGCTTCTGTTGTCTTTAGTAAAGCTGGAATTTCTTTCTAAATATCTTTGAATAAAAAAGTTTACGTAGTAAGTCAAGAAAATAAAGTAGGATAAAGGTAAGCAAGCTAAGTGAGAAGAGAAAGATGTACCTGGTCCTGAAAAAATCTGGAATGGGAAGCATGAACTGCAGCATATTAGGCTCTGCAAGTAATAAAAGTATTTCAGGTCTTTTCCTGGAAGCTATACCATAATAAAATAAACCCATGGCTTCCTCTACTTCTGAAACTCTGAGAAAGTGAAATAAGAGAAAACATAAAAGCATCAAGGCTGAGGAACTTCAGGAGCTTCTCATTTGAATCCAAAACACCAGTAGGACAGAGTAACTGTTACCCTAAATAAAAAGTTCAGTTAACTGTACTTTTCCATCTGTAATGGGATGAAAGGAGAAATAAAAATGCGTGAATCCCTGAGGAGTACCACGGACAAATAGCTTATGTTCCTTTAAGAACTAGCTTTCCAAAGAATCCGATGTAGCAGAAATCCTATGTTCTTGTTTCTTGGCATTTTTTGGAGGAGTCTCATAGGTTTTGAAGAGAAAAAAGGATTCCAACCATGCTTTCTGCATATGTGACAGTAGGCATAGCCTGAGGTATGGTTTTCTTCTTTTCTTGATGTTTCTGTTACAATTATGTTTCAGGACACACCAGCTTTCCCCTGTAAGAACCTTCTTCTGCCTTTGCTTTTTTCTGGTCACTGTCACCCCACTCTAGGGCCCAGTCATCCTGAGACATTAATGTATGCACATTCCAGGAAGGTTGGGATAATGTGAATCTCCCTCTTCTATATGATAAAGTATTAAGGCCCTCACAGTCACCAGCAGTGACAAAAGGTTGCATGAGTGGAAACAATTGAAAACTCCAAGTCTGGAAATGATTTCAGGTTATTTCGTTGGGGTTTTTTTTTACTTTTTTACAGTCAACATACCAGTTTCTAAACTTCACTTTGAGTGGGTAGATTGTCTAAGTATTGCTTCTGTCAGTTTCAAGTACTGCCCTGTACCATTGCAAATGAAGTGCTGATCATCTGGGGCCTGCTTTAACACCAGGCTCAGTGACAGCTCACATTATTAAAGAGAATGCTCACCCATAATGTTGAAAACTGATGCTTTTATATGTCAAGCAATCTTTTTGTGTGTGTGTTATCTGTCAGACTTGCAGCTTCTCCTGGAGCTGAGTCCAAGTCTGCATCTGAACACATATTCTGATAACCCTGTGAGTTAAACAGGAGTACAGATTGCACCAGATCTCTTTAATTGCAAGCTTTATCTGGTTTACGGTTCTATTTATCTCCTTTGTTACTGTCTTCATGAAATATACTCACTATTCATAACTAAAGATGCTAAGTGACATTTAGCAGAGATACTCTTCTGTAAATGATTAGGTTTGTCTTCTGTAGCTTTGGGCACCAGGACATTTTAAATTGTAAAGGTTTATGCAAATTCCTTGCAAGAACGTCTGACAGAGAAATGCTATTTTCAAAGACATAATAGCTTCTCTTTGTTTTTAAGAACACATCTGTAAGACATGCATCACTAATCACATTAAATACTAACCGCAGCTTAGAACTGATAATGTAGGAATATCCTTGGGCCATATGTCATTATCCTACAAAATGTGTATGTGAAAAGTTAGAACTCAGGTGCAAGTTAATATTTGCCTTCCACTTGGCTGCTTGATTGCCCAGACTACCTAGAATTGAGTCACAGACAAGTGTCATAGTGTAAGGATTTAGCAGTGGCTGATTGCTTTGAACACAGGCAATGTAATACATTCTAATGTGC
This sequence comes from Nestor notabilis, assembly GCF_000696875.1. Taxonomy (NCBI): domain Eukaryota; kingdom Metazoa; phylum Chordata; class Aves; order Psittaciformes; family Psittacidae; genus Nestor; species Nestor notabilis. The sequence goes on along the minus strand of NW_009924655.1, from coordinate 33,257 downwards.
ATAAGATGGATATATGTGTTACATGGGTAAATGATGAGGTAGCTGAAGATCGCAGAGGTATGACACTCTGTCAAGCAGACACATTTGCACTCTGTATGCAATCCTCAAACTGTTTAAAACAGCAGAAAGGTAGTGGTTTTTTTTGCAGTGAAATTTGTTAATGTGACTACTAGGTGTGTCAAGATCTAAGAGGGTATGATCTGTCATTTTTACTGCCTTGCCTTCTAAATAATGCTTGTGCCAGAGTGACCAAGATGTACTGGCTGTAGTGTGCATCATCTTCTCATAGTTGAATCACTATGACCATATATTTTCCTTCTAGTCTGACACAGGTCACAGCTGTGAAAACACAATTTGAATTTCTGTCAGAATGTTATGCACACTGTTAGGAATTAGAGAAATACCTTGAAATAGCCATGTTCAGGGTATCCACTGATGATTCTGATGTACTGGTTACTCTCATGCCATTCCTTCCACACAAACTCTAATAATCATTGGTAAGCCGAATATAATATTAATCTGTCTCAGAGTTCTCCAGCAATCGCCTAAGAAACTGTAGTATCTCATTCTCTCCTTTAGTGTTGTGGGACACGAGTGTTGTCTTCAGTAAGGTGACAAAAAGATGGTAGAGCAAGAAGTTACTTCTTGTAACCCCATTAGAATCAATTTTGAAAACTGAGGCATGAATCTTACTTGCAATTTCCTTAGCCTTGAGTGTTCTGCAAGCAGAAAGGACATAAATATTATGTTAAGGGTTCATAATAAAATAATTCGGTTATAGCTCTTAATACTTTTGATAGGGTTAACATCTGATTCTCAGTCTACAGGTGAGGGTGCCTGGAATGGTTTGAATTTTAAAATAATAGCTTTTTTTAATTCATACAATCTCTTCTACTCCTCCAAAATGTGTTCTATCTTTCATTTTATCTGTGACAGTGTTCAGTGTTAATCTTAATCTAAACTAATTTCACCAAAGAAATTCTCTACAAGCAGCTTTCTTCTCCAGCTTCCCACACGCATGTTGAGGTTGTAGTCATCTGTATCAGATGACAGCTTCTGCATTATTTTCCTTTCTCTTTGATTGAAAACTAGCAGAGCCCTTGGATTGCAATGGACTTGGAAAGTGGAATCCTGTCAGAAGGAATATTCTTTCTGGCAGCAGATATTTGAAGTAAGTCCAGTATGAGCTGAGAGGGTTCAATTTTCTGGCATTCTTGAGCACAACACCAGAAAGTTAAGTTCTTTTTTCTCCAGTGTAACTCATAAGTCTTGCATTCTACTCTGCTTTATAAAGGAATAAACTAGTATAAAACAATTTGATGTTTTTACTGCTCTGGAGCTGTTTTTGTGGAACTTGGTTTCTACAGCATCCTTTCCTCTCCAATAATGCTTACATAGCACAATTTTTAAAAAACTAGTAAAATAACATGGCACAGCCACAAGGATTAAATGCTCCTCTAACCTGTTCAGCATATCCTTTACAGCAATTATTTTACCTCTTTTCTTAATCTCTGAGTGGAATGAAGTGCTAGATATTTAGTGGCGGAAGAATATAAATCTTGGCCTCAAGTTTGCTGCTGCAGGACTACATTATAAAGAAGTGTGTCTTGCAGTGAGTAGTAAATGCAGTTATGTAATGTTCCTTCACAGACCAAAAAAGAAGGGGAAAATGAATGTTACTCCCCTTTTCCCCCCAAATGATGGAGTTGTTATTCCTTGAGGGGTGGTAGTGTTTGGATGCAGTAAGAAGCAATATGCATTAAATTTTATTTAGAGTATGATTCACAAAAGACATAAATTTCAAACATAAAATCTGCATCAGATTTCCAAGTATAAATACTCTTAGACTGGCTGCAATCGTCAAATAGGACATTATCTTTTTTGTCTCTGTTTTCTAAGTACCTGCAGAAATTGTAGATGCAAATCTCGCTTTTGAGCAATCCAGTAGTTAAATAAGCAAAACATGCCATTAGTCAGCCACACTCTCATTTGTCTGTGGAAGCTTCACACGACTATTTATCAGTATCTCATGCGTCAACAGCCGTTCTAACCCATAGTTCATCAAATGACTTTAAATAGAAAAGTTCCTGTTTCCCTTCTCTTGGCAGTGTTTTCAAGAGAGGTCATGGCTGCTGGAAAGACGGTCTGTAAGATTTAGAGACGATGACATTAAAGCTGTAAAGCCCATGAAGTTCCCAACTACAGACAAGTATTTTTGCAGGGTACTCATAAATTAAGATTAATTTTTTTGTACCCTGGATGAAAGATTCTCTCCTGCCTTATTTCCACAGACATAATTTATCTGAGTTACATCTCCATATTACTCTGCAAACTTTTCCAAAGATCCTTTCCTGTTCAAGCTGGCAGCCTAGAAGCTCACTCTGGGCTTTAACAGTTAAGCTGATTCTTTCACCCGACACGTCAGCAGCAGTAACAAAGGTTTTCTGGGCACTTTATACCCTGACCTACCATTGTGCAACCGCACTTCCAAGCATTCATGTTATTATAATCTTGATTCAAAGACAATGAGGTTTCACAGGTATAGCTAAAGGACAGATCTGCCTTCCACACTTATCCTTCCTGAAGATGATGATGATGTTGAAAATGTTAGGAAAAAAAAAAAGTAGTTAGGTTGCCCAGGGTCATGACATTTTTCATATGGACATTCAGGAAGCTATTTGAGACACAATGACTATAAAAACACCCAAGTATCATCATTAAAAAGCCTTACTGTTTTTCAGCAAAGGAGCTTGATGTAAGCACTGCCTGAAAGTCTAGTGGATGATCCCTGCTTTGCAAACAAAATAATGCTGTGCTCTCACCTTGTGGTTTCCATCTCTATGGTAACTGACAGGGTGGGAAAAAAATTAAGCATCTAGATAACAGCTAAGCAGGTGAATCTGGGTGGAATAATGGTCACTTGTTTGCAAGCAGTGGAAAATTCTCTGCTAAGTAGATGTCAAGGGTAATCTGACCAAGGTGGTAGGTGAGGAGAGACGCCTCTACATCTCTAGTTCTGGCCTTTGGCACATTGGTATAAATTTTGACTGAAGCTTTTCCAATCAAGTTTCTGATAAATTTGAGTATATCCCTTGAGTTCCTGATACAGTTTTCTCGAAAGGTTAAGGTCAAATCCTGGCAAACAATTCAGGCAACATCTGAGGGATTTTCTCACAATAAGCTGCCTCCAGTGATAATCCCCCATGACTTTGAAGCTATCTCATAAATTCAAGGATTTCTGCAATGGTCTTGTTATTCATCTGGTGCTACTTTACTTTTTGAACTCTCACTGCTCCCCATTACCCAAGGGTACAGAGGCTGCCAAGAAGAGTGAGAGAAGTGTGTGGAAGGAGGATGCCAGTAGAAGAGGTAAACATATATTTTTAGTTGCTGAGAAAAAAAGATAGATTTTAATATTTTTGCACCTCTCTTTAGTGATAGAGATGATCCATTAGAGGATCCAATAAAAAAGGAAATGATGTAGTGATACAAAGAAATGCAAGTGTGAAGAAAGGAGAAGCAGACTGTCTGAATAAGAGTGATGTGACAAGAGCCCTAAATGTGGTCACTATTGGTTACTATTCATGTTCATGACTGACAGTCAAGGTTACCTCAGCAGCTATTAGGATTTTCTGGTGAATATAGATGACACTGAAGTAATGTTGTTTACTGAGAGTCTGACAGGTTTCAAGGATAAGCTACAAAGTGCCACTGATGAAACCAGATGACAGGGACACCACAATTTCCTTGTCTTTAATTTTTTTCTAATGCATCGTGAGCTGCAAAGTAATATTGATGATACAGTAGTTCCTAAAATAGACGCCATGATGTTCATTAGATGCTTCACATCTGGATATCACAACCAGCAACTGTTACAAGAAGGGGGAGGAATGTCATTTTAATCTTTTCTGGGTTTTCTTGATTAGATATCTCAGACTTCATAAGCATTTATTTAATTCATATTAGCATTTAACAGTCAAACGCCCTCAGTGGTGAAAAATAACCCTAGAGGCAGCATAGAAATTAATAGTTACTCTGTGACAGATCTTCTCTCTGACAAGGATTTAAATATTGAAATTCTAATCTATTTATTATGCAGGAAGATGACATTTTATCCCTCCAACCATTTGACAGGAAGACACTATAATTATGCCTTTCCCTAGGTTCCCATTTTTCCTCCTATACCTTTGTGTGAGATTATAAGAGTTCAGACTCCTGTTCCCAAACAGGTTTACCCTTACAACAGCACATTTACAGTAATCAATGCAAATGCAGTGACTGGTTCTTTCTAGATCATTTCTTCAAACTGAAATTTCTTTGCCTTCACAGGCTGTTATGGGGATGACAGATGGCAATGTGTTTGTTAGGCAGAGTGGAGGTGACTTTAATGCACTCTCTGTACATCTCTATGCTTGCTCTATTATTAAGCTCTGATTTGTTCTGAGAACAAGCACAAAAGGCAGCCACTGTATCAGAACACTATCCTGCAAAATAGGAGTTGAGGAAATATTACATGTAGTTGTGGTTTTTTTTTGAGTAATTGTCTTTAGGAAGACTATTATTACTATATTGCAGACAGATTCTGAGGACAATGAAACACAACCAGAGCAAACTTCTGGCAGTTACACTGTATATGCAGCCCTTCATTTATGCTGTAGAATACCTTGAAGATTTTTGCTAATGTTGTTAGTGGCTTATAATGTGAGCAGTGTGCTGCATGCTCACTCAGAAAGGACTGCACAACCATATCAGTCCCTAAAGACAGCTAACTGCAAACCACATCTATATTCTGACATTAACCTGCAATGCCAGTCTCTTACATCAGCTTGGTACACTGGAGTTGTCACACGACTTACATTGCTGAAAACAAAACTAAGAGTCAAGTAAGAATTTGGAAGAAGGCTGGAAAGAAATGGCTGGACTTTAAAAATGTGAATTTTGGAGGGGCCTGGGTAAGCACCAGGAAGGCGCAGTACAAGTGTATGGATGCAGGGATAGCTTCCCAGCTGCCTCCCAGTCCCCAGGCACAGCCTGCAGCAAGTGCTGAGGGTGCTGGCAGGGAGTAATTGCTTTTTGGAAAGGAGGGTTAGTCTATGCTGCCATAGGAGAGGGGGGATCACGGTGCCCCTCTGGTTTCCCT
>NW_009924655.1:15839-28086 GCF_000696875.1 Nestor notabilis | reverse complement strand
CATTCCTGCAGCAGCAGTAGGCAAAATGGTGCTCCTTCTCTAGTACTCTTAACTGGGAATCAGTCACCCCCTCATCCACCAGCTGCAGCAGTGCCTGCAACCCCTCTGTTCAAGTGCTCCCGTCAGCAGCAAAGGCAGACCAAAGAAGATGGGCGATGCTTTGGGCGAAGGGTGTGCGAGTAGGGTACACAGTGTGACAGCAGGTTCTTTTCCAGACAAGCCTTGACTTTTCGGTTAAAAGTGTGCATAGTCACGGCATCCACCTTCTAGCCTGGGGTGTGAACCTGGGGGCATCTTACAGCATAAGGTGATAGGGCCTCTCAGGTGAACCGAAAAGCACTTGCAGTCCTCCCACTTACAGCCTGGCATGGCAGAAATAGATTTCTTGAACATCTTTGTCAGGGAATTACATTTCACTGGTCTCTCAGGATCTTCCAGTGACCTTTATAGCTTGTGCTTGTCTTCCAGGGGCAGTGGTGCACCATGTATTCCAGCTCAGTTTTGATCTAAAACTAAGTTTTCTCTTTTCTCCCCCAAGAAGGGCTCAAAGGGGGATCCAGGAGATTACAGGCCCATCAATTTTACTTAGGTCCCTGGGAAGATTATGGAGCAAATCGTGCAGACAATTACAAGTCAAATGAAGCACATGATTGGGAAAAGCCAACATGGATTCACCAGGGGCAAAACATGCTTGAAAAATCTGATTGCCTCCTATGACAAAGCAACCTGCTCAGTTGATGCAGGGTGAGAGGTGGGCACTGCCTACCTACATTTCTCCAAGGCTTTCAATATAGTTTCAGCCTCCACCTAGATGCATTACAGTCTAGACAAGTGGTCTGTACAGTGGTTGGGGAACTGGCTGTTCAGCTGCATCCAGACAGTGATGGTCAGTAGCTCCTTTTCCAACTGGTGACCTGTCACAAGTGGGGTCCTCCAGGGATCAGTACTGGGCCCAATACTGTTTGATATCTTAATCAGCATTTAATAAGTGATCTGAAAGATGGGATCAAGTGTACCATGACCAAGTTTGCCAGCGATACCAAACTGAGTGGGGAAAAGGATACTTCAGAAATGTCTACTACTTTTTAATATTTTTTTTTTTCAAAAAAAAATTACATCGTTGTTTAAAAGACTCAATTCTGCTTTCCTTGCAAACTCCTGCCTTCTGATAACATTCATAAGAATATGCAAATATGGAATAAATCACAATATACACAGGAAAGGGGTTCTGTGCTACAACTTTGTATCTGCAAGCTCCCAAATACTTAGAGTTTGTTGCTGTGTAGCAAATAATAAAAAATTAAAGTATACTGCTCTGACATGAAAGATAAACTGTGATTAAAACAGAATATTCTATCTCTTCATTCTCTGAGAGCCCTGAAATAGATGAAGTTACTCGGTGGGGGGGTAGGGGGAAAGAAGTCAAATTACAGTTGACAGTTTAAAATGGGTAACATTATGATTCTCTTGCTTTTTCAAAATGAGATTTTAGAATTTCTCAACATTTAGTACCAACAAACTGCAGAACAGTCTCTCAGAAACATATTATTGATGTCCATATGTTCTGCAACTGCCCTGATTTTTTTTCTGTGTATATCCATCCTTTATTTAGTTAATCTCTTTTATCTGCTAAAACCAAACATACACACTCTGGAACAATTGAAAATCTTAAAAAGGCACTGTAGATCAATACATTTGAGTAGCTCTTCTTCAGGAGTCTATAGTAATATGAAGGGCACTGATTACTTACAGCAAGATGCAAATAACTGTTCTGACTGGAAAGTAATAACCTAATTGTAAGTCTTCTGAGACTTTGGAAATGACTCTGCTGCCTATGATAACATCTTTGGTTTTGTTTATTTTTTTCAGATAGGTTGCAAATATAAGAGGTTTGTTGGTTGGACTTTTCTCAATGTTATAATTCTGCACACACTTTTTCCTATTAGTGAAATAGAGCAGAAAAGCAGATTCATGTTGTTTTAAACAGGCATGGATGTATATGATGGGATGGATAGGACCATTATTTATGCTTCCAGAACTGCCAAAAAAATGTGACTGGATAAAAGTAGAAATCTATGCATGCTGCAAATACTTACTCATTTGATTTAATATCTTTTTTTCCTAAGGTATGCACTTTAAAAAAACAAACATTAAGCCTTATTCAGGTACAGGTGTAGGGGGGGGGGGCTCAGCCATTATAATTTTTTAAGTAATACTTTAGGCAGATATTTTTATTTTTATGCAATAAATATGGAATATGAAATGCACTAAAAAAAACCCAAACAAAACAACAAAAGCTATACATGAAATTTTATGCAATTGTGAGTTTATGTAAGTGGAGGTCTGGGACTTTTGGCAGCTGTTTTGGGAGAAATAATTTAATTTTTCATAATTAGGAGAAATATTTTAATACTTCATTAATATTGCAGAAGCACCTTCTTGATCTAAGAGCCCAGAAACTATTTCTAAACATAGTTTAACATTTTATCCCAGGTTAACATTAATAGAAACTGAGTGCTAAAGCATATATTTTAAAATATATATCTATGTACTTAAAGAAGAGATTTTTCTAAAGCCATTTAAAAAAAAAATCAGAAACTCCTCTGGGCTAAAACTGTATTAATTTTTTTTTAAATTCAAGTAAATACTAAGTCTCACAAAAGACACAAATAGAGACTAAACCTCTGTATTTGCAACCTAATAAACAAACTTAGAAAATATACATCACTAGAGGAGACCCTGGTGGCATACAGCTCAGAAAACACAGTCAAATAGTAATTTTTGTAACTGTCATTTTGACTGCAGTTGTCTTCAGTTTGTTTGCTCAGGGCTAAGGGATTCAACAATGAGCTGAAATGAAGTGAAAATTTTCAAAGAACTCAAATTAAAAAATATCAAATATCTATCAATGTTTGATCAGGAATGAGATGGCTCTTCAGTTAATAGGATGAATGTTCATCTTAAGATTATGATATTTTCTTATGATCATGGCCAAATTTAACCACGTTTCCAGGAGAATTATTTTCCAACTATGTTTGTTTTCACAGTTTATGCAGTGGTCATGTACTATACAGATTGTTTGGATGTGGAGCTCAGAAAATAATGTGTAGTAAAAAGTCATTAATATTTTGCTTTATTTGCAAACTAGAAAATTAAAGCCATATAGGCTGTCAACCTGTGTTTGTGCACGCACATGCGTGTATGTGTAACTATGTGTGTGACATTTACAACATCCCACTTTTGTACATTTCTGTCAGAGGCAGATTTCTTCTACAAAACTTCTGCCGTCTTTGAAAGCTTCTCATGCTACAGATCAGTCAAATTAAGAATAAACATTGTTTTGAACATACTGCTAGGAGAGAGGGAGAAAAAATATTCTTGTTGGTCAAGTCAGCACAGAAGTTTTAGTACAGTGCAGAAACACGTATATTCTAGGCTTCAGCTAAGTGTCCTTTGTGACTCTACTCTTTTAAATTTTTTAAGCCTACGGTTATATTTTCATGTGTGTTTTACTACCACGAAGGTCCTGAAAACAGAACCTGCACTTCTGCAGTTATGAAGTGAATCTTCTTTGAAAGAAACAAGGTCTATGCCAGGAGTTTTACTTATTTTTGTAAGTATTATCTGGCATGAACCCATTACCACAACCCTACTGTTGACAAGAGAATTCTGTAATAGAGAGGGTATTATATGCATATTGATTAATAAAAAGAGTTAACTTAGAAATTTCTGCATTGAGGCTATGTCTAATTCTTCCATATGAGAATGACAGAGCCCTGGCACTCACTTTTTGTACTGGGTATCATTTTAGGAAAACCTGTAGACAGTAAGTCATGTGGGTCAGGAGACGCTGTCTTGCCTGTCGGACACTTTGACTCAGATTCATTTCTGACTCTAGGCGTCTGGCAAACTAATTTGTTTTCTTGAGGACCTTTTCTCTCTTGTGTGAGGATATTGGTCTTATCTGAGACCCCTCAGTTCAATTTGCCTAAGGTTAGAAAAAGCCATCTGCTTTCATGGCTGTTTAAAAATACAAATAATTTTATTCACTCCATACCAAAAATTTGCTCTTCTTTTTTGTATTATGCACACACAGAGTTTTGTGATCTAACAGTTGCAACCTCATTCCTTCACTTCTCAAATATGTCTTGAATATTTGGCACTCAGATAACTATAATTTTTTCTGTAGTCCCTTCCCCATACCTGTTAACCCCACACAATATTTTTCATTGGTATAATTATCTGGATCTGTTTCCCCACTGCATAAGTCTTATATTTATACCCACTTAACCTTTTCAGCAAAAAAAGGAAATGCAGTCACCTCTGCAGTGCAATGTTAAGTTTGCTTAGCAGCTTACAACAGGAAATATAAATTGCATATTTTAGCAGAATCTGTAATGAAAGCATATACATACAAAAAACATTGAAACAATAATATTTTTATTTTCCTAGACACTTTTTTTAAATTATTATTTGGTAGTGTGAAGAAATGTACTGGACTTGTGTGGCAAGGTTTGGTAGCAGGAAGGGCTACAGCTACAGCAGCTTCTGTGAGAAGCTGCCAGAAACTTCTTCCATGTCCAGTCGAGCCAATGCCAGCTGGCTCCAAGATGGAACCACCACTGGCCAAGGCCAAGCCCATTAGTGATGGTGTTAGCACCTATGGGATAATGTATTTTAAAAGAGGTGAGAATTACCCTGCAACAGCAACTGCAGCCAGAGAGAGGAGTAAGAATATGTGAGAGAAACAGGTCTGCAGACGCCAAGGTTAGTGCAGAATGAGGGGATGAGGTGCTCCAGGCACTAGAACAGAGATTCTCCTGAAGCCCGTGGGGAAGACTATGGTGAAGCAGCTGTCCCTCTGCAGGCTGTTTTGGTTTTTTTTGGTTTGGTTTGGTTTTTGTCTTGACTTCTTGTTTCATTTTACCTTACAGTAGTAAGGATTCCCTGTCACAGTCTTTTTCTCATGTAAAAATAGAAGAATCGTTTTCACTTACGCGGTGACCGTCCTTTATAGAAATAGCCCATTGAAAAGCCCTGTCTGCCTGAAGAGCTTTCATGAGTGTCATGATACTGTCAGAGGAATGCCATCATATAATCTCAGAGAAGTCTTGAAGATGGATTATCAAGAAATTTGCTCTACCCTGTATTTTGAATTTTTACAGAAGTACACTCTAGCGTTAAATTAGTAATATGGTATTTCTGGAATTAGATTGTACCTGGGAGCACAATAGAACCCAGCTGTGGCATGCTTTTTTTTCTGTTTTAAAACTGCCTAGAAATAGAAGTGAATCATTGACAGGAAAAAGTTACATAGACCCACATCAGATGGATTTCAGCCCCCATTTCCCTCTCGCTTCTCCTTTCCAGCTCAGATACTCCAGCCAGCACCCAAATTTGCCCCCCTATTTCTTGGTTTTATGCCATAAAAAAGATGATGGGAGGAAGTGCACATGTTTTTATTTTCCATCCAGAGGTAGAGAGCTTACACGAAGGGAGGCTGGAAGTAAGAAGACATCCCACTAACATTTTGGTCGCTTGCCCAGACAATATTGCTGCAGCATGACTTAATTGTCAGAAAAGCAAGAAAAGCTGTTAATACCATTAAAACCACAGTCAGGATTTCTCTCTAGTTTTCCTAAGATACATTTTCATTCTGAATATAGAGCAGGTTTCATGTTTATAATTGAAACAGAAAGACAAACCTCTAAATAAAAAATACATTATTTTGAAAAACCATTCCCTTCATTTCAGCTCAGCACTGGAAGGAAGCATCACTTTGTTCCTGTTGCCTTTAGCTCAAAACTTCTTTTAAATGAAATATTTGTGTGAGGACTTTCTTATACTGTAACACGAATTTTTCAAGTTACTAACACATTTCAAAAAACCTTAATGATAATGACCAAAAAATACCATCAACAAATACATGCTGAGTGATTTTTTTTCTTCACAGTTTTTTGTTCTTTTTCTCATAAATACCAGATGGTAGCTTTGTGTATGTAACCCACACTTAAACTTTCATGTTCGAGAATAAAAGTTTCTATCTGAACATACAAATATCTACATAGGTACTTCATTGCTTCTGCCTGAGTGTTTCATTGCTTTTGGACACTGATGCCAAGATGGAGGACTCCAGTATCCAGACCACAAGACTCTATTCAGTGAGGTTGGATTTTACTACTTCCCCTGCATTATACTTGCTGTTTGAACTTAGATGAGTCATCTAATCATACTGTCTACAAACTGTAAAAAAGTAAAAGAGCAGCCAGACATCAGCTAGTAATTTTTTTTTTTTTTTGATCCTTCAGGTGAAAACTGGTGAGATATTAACCTTCTTTGCTGAGATCTTTTTTTTTGTCATGAAGATACGCCTGAAGGATGGGGTATCTTCATTAGCTTAGGGCTGTGCCATCCTTCTTCAAAGCTGTTGAAATCTTTGATATAAACATCTGAATATATGTAACAGAAAGAAAAAAAGAAATCAATGTACATACAAAAGAGTATTCTTAAACCTTATTTTCATGGCTCAAAAGGCAATTCAAACTTCCTCTTCTACTATGCTGAGTTCTTAAAGTGATTCTTCATGTAATCTCAGTATAAGAATATTCTGTAGAGGGAGAAGAAGGATTTAGAATAAGAATATTCTCACAATAAATGTATTGTATCCATGATTAAATTAAGTTTGGAAATTAGAAGACCAGCCAGTGGAAAGGTCTATAGCAGCTGTCAGCAGAGTCTCTTGGGGTGGTTTAGAGGATCCGTTATTGATCTCCAGTCATGGTCTGTTTAATTCTATTAGAATAAAGGAAATGAGGAAGACTGGCTTTAGGGGGATGTTAATGTATCAAGTAAGACTGAAGGAAAATACTGCTATTCTTAACCATCGTCTGTTATTCTTGAATATGATAGGTGATAGATGTCTGATTAAATACTCACTGAAAGAGCAAGGGATGCAGTCTTTAGGTCAAATCTAAAACATACCAGTAAGTCTTCAGTAGTTGAAAAGAATAGAAAGTTTGTGTTGAATAGCTGAGTTGATTCAGTTTATTCTTCCCTTTATCTTAAAGAAAGTTTGACACAAAGACTTCTTGATTACACTGGGAATATGGACTTAGTCAAAGAGAATATTTAGTTAAAGTAATTGAAGTGCAGAGCTGTGGCTCTTTGATGTGGAAGTGGCTTGGTAATTCAAATTAGAGGTACCTAAAGCTTTGGGGTAAGCATATCCTTCTGTCTAAACCCACTAACCACTAACTCACCTCTACAAATTGCTCCAGATGGCTAATCATCTAAGTTCTCTTTTTTGTCAAGAAGATAAAAAAGAAATTTTAGAGGGCAGCTGGTCCCATCCTCTGATATGAATCTCAGGGAGCTGATCTGAAAACCTTCCAGGTGTACTGATGATTTCCACTTGCTTCTGCAATGGTCATAGGTGGTTGGGGTGCATAAATGCTCTTTAGATGCTTCCTCACTTGATTGTGAAAATGTGCTCTGCATTACACATATATAAGTTATGTATATTTAATTAGCACATCTTTGAGATTGGTATGCTTTGCAATTAAAAACTACTTCAAAGTCACTGTGAACTACTTCAGAACCACCTCGTGACAGTATTTTATTGAAGGACTGTTTTTATTTTCTTTCTTCTTCTGCTTCTTTAAAACAAAACCCAACAAGCTGTAAAGTTTAATCTCTGTAGCATTTCAATGGCAGTGCATATTGATTTGTTTTTTCTTGTACTTTATTAATGTTTATCTAACAAAATAACAATAGCAGTGTTTACTAAATCTTCTGCTTTCCATGGTGTTGCATTTCAGGTCTTTTCTGGATTTTTCTTGTTTTATATAAAAACTATTCTGATGTCTTCAGAGGAAATCGAACAAGTGTTTAACAACAAATCCTTTAGCATGGAGGCAGAACAGTAAGAAACAGGGCTTTCACAAACAGCAGTAGCAGTGCTGTCTCCTGACAGTATTCCCATTATTTAGAGATGAATCCCTTTCCCAGGAAGCTACTGAAAGCAAGAAAACCGCCTACCTGCCTTCAATACTCTAAATCAAATTGATGCTTTTAACAAGATTTACTTGGAATATGGGGCTTTGCTGGTTCAATGAAAGCTCTGAAAGAAAGGATTGTCACTAATTTACTTGATTTTAGGCTCACAAAAAAAGCAGTTATATTATGAGCATTCTCAGACTGTATCATTGATAGAAAGCATTTCTTCTTCCCTAACTACAGATAAACAGATACATAATCCCTGGTGATTCCAAAACCCGTCACTCCTCATCAGAGAGAGAATTTCAGCAAAAAAAAAAAGTAGTGTTTAATACAGAAGCTGAGCTGTCTTCAAACAACACTAAGTGAGGGAAGTAGCCTGCTATTCAAAACTGTATGTGAAGACCAGAACAACTGTGCTCCCAAATGTAGTCCATCAGTTTCAGAACTGCCTCACAACAACATAGCTTTCCAGCTTCTGGTCATATTTGTCACCAGCTTGTTCACAGTACTGACAGACAACCATTACATGGAATGGGAGAAAAGCCTCTATTGCTTCTAGGCAGAAATGAAGATTCCAAGAATGCTAGCTGTGGCTTAAATTTGTATCCTAGAAAAACACATCTCTTTCTAGGTTCAGGAGGACTGATGGAAGAAGTCCCAAGCAGCAGGAGACTGTGCCTGTAAGTCACTTTTATGTGTAGCCCAGGGAGGATGAAATTAATTTTAATTAAGAAGATCAGTTGCTACTACTAATAATGTTACTGTAATTAGCTAGGTTTTAATAACAAGGAGACAGAGAGTTATTTTATAAATAGATATATGTGTATATATGGACGTGTTTGTGTGTATTTTTTAATTATTATTTAAGCCTTGACAGAGGTTGGAATGAAGAAAAGGATTGCCTGTTTTAAGGTTAGTTTCAGAGTTAATCTTGAAGTGATAAAGAAACCACAGCCATGACTGCCTCTCATGCACATGTGAGCATGGGAAGGATTGTCAGAAATCTTGTTGCAGCAGTCCTTCAAAATCTCACAGCACAGCCTCTCTTTTTCTTGTCTGGATTACACAGAGGACTAGAAGTAATTTGTTTCTCCTAAGGTCAGGCTGGTCTGTGACTGCAGATGGGGGTGGAAGTCTAGATTTGAGTGAGCTACCCTTACCTAATAAAAATCATTATGCTTTTAATGAGATCATCTCAGCTGCTCTCTTCTTCAAGAAACAAAATGAACTAATTGGCTTCAATCTGAGCTTTGAAATGCATTGAGATTTTTAAGAAGAAGAAACACTGGACTACTGAATCCTTCACGCTTTCCAGGCCTGACTTTTAGCTAAAGTAAATCAGAGCAGTCCTGTTGTCAGAACTGTACCAATTTACCTGGACTCATGGTATTTTCACTTTGTTGTTTTTCTTTTATGTCTACTTTTGGCAGCTGGATTTGCTTTCCTATTGTTGTAAGCATCTCTGGAGCCACATCGTGTATTCTGCCCCTAACCTTACTGAAATACCACCCACAGTTACACACCGTACAAACGAGCGGTTCGTATTTCCAGCTCCCCTTTCCAAAAGTGCGATCCGGTTACACTCAAGAGGCTATGTGGGCTCCCTCTGGTGGCTAATTACCTTGATCATCTCAGAGCAGCTTTTCCAGAGAACATGTCACAGTGAATGAGGACATAATTTTGGTAGAGAAAGATGGGGATACTCTAATTAACAACAGTCTGCAGTTTTTTTGATCATAAGAAACAGCAAGGGAAGAAATGAACACAAATAGAAGTCTAGGTATTCCCTGAAGCCTTCAGGCAGGGAGATTTTATTCCTTTGTACTTAGATCTAACCTAAAATCCATTAATGTGGGTAAAACTTTGCTCAAAAGCTGGCAGGGTAACTTATTAAGGAAAAATTCTGGATGAAGGACTCCAGCTGTGCAATCAGACTTGACTATCTAACAGGGCTTTCTAGAGACAGCTCAACAGAAGCAGGATGTTGTATTGAAGCTGAGTGTAAAAAGATATTATCCCATTGAAATTAGCACTGTCCCTCCATGATCAAAAGCTTAGTTCAAAAAGTGGGATTTGTTCCAAAATCTATCCAGATGCTCCTTCGCAGCCTTCGAGTTTCTGCAAAGACATCAGACACATGGTGTGAGACAGACAATGGCATAAATATATCAGTGCTTTGCGTCTGGCTACAGCAGCTAAGGGTATTTCTTCATACCAGCCCTTGAAACTGATGTGCAGTTACAGCACCATGACACTAACTCAGTTACTGCTTTTTGTACAGTGCTGGCAATTGGGAACCCCACTTGGTGGGCTGGAAGTCTTCTTGTGGTCCCTCACTATATCATGTCAAAACCAGAAACAATTTAGAAACTGGTAAGACCACGTGCAAGTCACATTTGTCTCTTCCTTTCCCTGTAATCCAAATTCTCTTAGTTACCTCAGAACAGGCTATAAGGAAACATGTCAATAACCAACAGGTTACTCTGGGTTTACCTTGATGTGATCAGAAGGAGAATTTGGCCCTAGAGAGAGCAAGAGAGATTAAATATGTGTAGACATAGACATACAATCACACATATATAAACATCTTATAATTTCTTAAATATTTGGGTATGAAACTAATAGTGTGCAAATACCTTCTGTACATTAAAATACAAGACATACAAATATAAGGGTTATCTTGTTGTGACATATTAATTGCTGATTTGTAGCACAGATACAATGATTCCAGAAAAAAAAACCACAACATCAGGTCCAACACAGCCATTGGCTTGACTAATGCTTTTCTAGCTTCCTACTTCCTTGTTTTCCCACTGACAGATTTTTTACCTAGATGACTTTTTCTTTCTCTAACTTATCAGCTTTTACTCAGTTCCAGGACTTAGTGCTCTATTTTTAGAATGGCTATTTTCTTATAGAAGCAGGCACTTGAAACACCTGCTGCTGCATTTCAACACAAAACTTTGGTGTCAGGGTCAGCAGGTGAGATGGAGTCTACAACCTTCAAAGTTGACCTGAAACACGAGGTACACTGTGGTAATGCAAGAGGTCAGAGTTATACTTGGAAAATCAGAGGCAGGATAGCCAGGAAGCTGGTGACTTTATCACACTGAGCTTAGATTCTGATGCTGGTTAAGACTAAAGAAGCTTAAGAGCTGCTATGACTTGAGTCAGATGGTAATATTTTTCAGGTATTTTTGACAGCTGAAGATCAGTAAATGGCAGAGCAGTGAGGACATCCTGTATCTGATCTTGATGTCTGCACAGGAGTATCAAGTCATGCAAGTGAGGGTTTAGTAGTTGCCTGTGACTTACAGTTTCTCCGTGCTACGATTTCACAAGGACCAGTGTTGTACTGCCTCCCTTTGTACTGCCTGTTTCTAAAACATGTTAGAGTTGCATTCTTTGAGTTTGGCCAAAGCATATGCTTTTGGCTACTGCCTGAAGAGGAAGTGCTGAGTTGCTCAGTGATTTCTGACCTGTGTTACACCTGGGCTGCTCTTAGCAGCCACCAATGACCTAATCTTCATGAATTTGTCACTATTCTTGTTTTTGATATCCTCATCTGGTTAGCCTTCACCATACCACATTGCAAAGAGTTCCTCGACTTAGCTGTCCTTTTCCAAATGTACTTTCTTCAGTTTCACCTAAAAATTAATACAAAGTGAGGGAACCAGCTGTGATACTTGCTTACAGAGTCAAATACATTATCCTGTGAATAAACCACCATGTAAATCATAGATCTCAAACCACTCTTACAGGTTAATTATGTATATTATTAAATGCTGATCATGTACAGACAGCCCTCTAGTACCAGGCTGCAATTTTTAAAATTATGAAACTCAGGTGCTTTCACTCACTGAAGTAATTCCATTGAAAACAGTGCTATGAAATAGTATGTAAGAAAGAAAATAAAGTGTATGTTTAACTTATATGTTTGGTACTGCTCCGTGTATCCAGTTAGTATTTATACAAATGCAGCCATAGCTTTTATTGCACTTAAAAAATTAGACCTCCACGTCTGTGGATCCTTTTCCTCTGTAGCTCTCAAAGAAGTTGTGATATTTTTTTTGCTAAATGAGTGATATTTTTCTGACTTTATGGACAGGGTTGAGTGTATTGAGAGAGTAGAAAGGGCATCAAAGCAAACAAAACTTTATTTTCCCACCCAAATCCATTAAGAAAGTCTTCTGCTTCTCTCTTGCTATACCAAGAACTACTGAATCTATGCTATTGAGCTAATTTCCCT
>NW_009924655.1:8154-15808 GCF_000696875.1 Nestor notabilis | reverse complement strand
ACAGCTTTAGACATATATACTGGACGCCAGAGAAAAGGTAGCACCAGAAATCATGCAGTATTCTTCTTCTTTACCCTTGACTGTAAGCCTCTCCACTTGTTACATCATTGTGGAGGGAGAAAGGGAGAAAGAGGACTTACTCCCTACATGTGCTCACAGTGGAACTACAATCATATCAGACTGAAAAAAGAAAATGTTAAGGGATTTGGTGGCTATTTTTGAACCCAAAGTTTAAAAGTAGCACATTCTGGCAGCCCTGGGAATTGGGTCCGTGTCTTCCATCCACACATTTGCTTTAATTATAAGAATTTCTTTTGTTTCCTCTGGGATCTCAGTTTGCTAGGTTTAAATAATACATGGAAATCCACATGAAAGCTCAGTGGGACCACTTTTCTAATACTATAAAAAGTTGAACTTGTTTTCTGTATGGCTCTCTAGTAGATGTTTTGGAGTCTGGTATTTCCCTGTAGACACTTAAATTGCAAGTAGAAATCACATACTGCTACCTACCAGGAAACCTGCTCACCTCTTTTATTTCCATTCACTTATTTAAGCTTCAAGGCACTTGAGCATACCAGGTTTAAGGACAAACAACTGGCTAAGTGTGCTGCTGAGTCAGACCTTGGTGGCATTCAAAGATAACCCAAAGTTTTTCCAAACAGTCATCCTAGGTCTGACAGCCTGTGACTACTAGGCATGGCAATGGGAACCCCATCTCCCATTTCTGATTTCTTGATAGCCAGACTCCTGATTGATTACAAGACCATCACCCTGCTACCTTTATCTTTTTCCTTGGACAGACACATGTGATCAGAAATTTTCTGCTGGGAAGGTAACGCTGGTCCTAATCTTATTCTAACAAACAATTTTATTTATAAAGTATGATCCTGGCAAGTCATAGCTGAAGCTGTGCAGTTAAAATACAATGCAAAAGAAAATAGTTCAGACTGTTGAGGTAGCTTTGAATGCACAAGTATCTCAGAAAGACAGAGCATGGTCAAAATGCTCCTTAAATACAAGTCAGGAACCTCCGGATGTACTGAGAGAAAAGAAAAAATACAGCTTGGAAGCACTGAGGACTGAGACCAGTGATTAGCCCATTTTATGTTAGAAATAGTAAGACACTAGGCCAACTGTAGTGAGGGTCTAGGACATGCACACACAGAGAAGGAGCATTCCAATATGCAACTTGCTGTTTTCCAAAAATGCTGAAAGTAATCAAAATTAAAAAAAAAAAAGAAGAAGAAAAAATAAAGTTCACAGTTTCTGTTTCATTTCCTACTGAACTGAGTGTATCAAGAATTTTAACATTTAGAGTATCGACCTGAACATGTGTTTACTAGATCCTTAGTAAGGTTATGATACCTGTTCTCTGTGAAATTTGTGGTCATACAAATGTTATTAGCTACACATGAAGCACTTTCTGACAATGTTAATTTCAAATCAAGGACAATTTGGCAGTTTGCACACACAAACATGCATGTGAATACCCTGGGATTCAAGCTGAATTGTTGGTGTAGTGCTACCTGTACTGTTGCTTGTCAGTGTGGATTTTTTATAGAAAACGTGTTGGAAATGAACGTAAATGTCAAAGCACAGACTGAAATTAGTACAGTTTCAACTAAAAACATATTTCAAAGAGTATCACAGTGGTTTATATCAATTCACGTGTCTTTCACAAAACAAAATGATGAAATACAGGTGTAAAAAACCAGAGAAATTATTTGCTTTACTTTAAACTGAAGTTTGAACTGATTTCCTATGTTGCTTTTTTTCAGCCACACCATCTGGTAGAAAAATAGACACTTACCTGAATTAAATGAACAGGTGAATTCCTGTTTATCCATTTTTCAGATGTCTAAATAGAGATATGCAGGGTATTCAGCATTTAAAGGCAGTTCACGCTCTCTGTTACTGCATAAATGCATGAAATTCAAGATCTCCCCATTTTCCCTTCAACTTTGCCATGAACTAGTTGGTCCCATTACAAGCCTTTTAAAACCACTTGTAAGAAGACTTCAGGATCTCCCATTTTAAAAGCAGACCTTTTTCTTTGGTGCTTTCATATTCAGAACTTATGTGGATGTCAGGTCTGTAACACTGAGGATTTTAAAGAAAAGTCACATTCAGGGTAGGAGCCCTGCTGTGTCTATGTGAGACAAGAGATCTTACTTCATGTTCAAATTCAAAGCAAAATGGTATAAAGCTATCTGAGCATGACATTAAGATGTCTCACTAGAATTGCCAATCGGTAGGCAAGTCCCTCATTCTTCTCTGTAAAAAGATGTGTTTTCTCTTCAAGTCAATATGTATATGAATCAAGATTTGGGCTTGTGAATCCGCTTTTGAACAGATGACCGTTACACTATTCAGAGATTACTAGACTGAATATGTGTAAAGAGATCAGAATATCTTTCACGTCTCATTATTTGCCCTATCCTGCCATTAGCATGTACATTACCTTTTTTTTTGTTTTCTCACAGCTTTGAGTATATGAAACCACACTTTGAATACTTTCCTTTACTGTTTCATTGTTTTGGTTTTTGTCAAATGGAGATGAGACATATATTATTTGGCATAAAACATGTGGAGATTTTTCCTAGGTTCATAGTGTTCAGGTTTTTCATTATACACTGACTAAATAGTCTGTTTTCCACTTTGTTTTTCCAGGAAGAAAATTATGTAGTTAGATGAAATACATATTTTAACATGACCAGTAGAGCCATAGATGGACTCTTGTGAATGCAGGCAGAGACTAAGTGGTCATTTTTTTTCCTTTTCCATGTGTATTAGGTAAGCTGAATTGCTACCTAACTTCATACAGCGGCCAACTGTTCTGGTTGCTGAGCCTTAAAACTGACCCTTGATTAAAATCACTTTTGCATATGGTTTCAGGAGCATGCTTGAAAACTGTATTTTAACATTTAAAAAAAAATTACTAATGCAGTCTGTTAGTGGAAGATTTGTCTGACAGTGTCTTCACAGATGACACTTCTGAAAATATCCAAGCAAGTTGTTTCCGGAAAGGATACAGATTTGGAAAGACTTTTTAGTTTATTTTTCAAATTATCTAGATTCACAGCAATAAATATCCAGATTTTCATGCAAAGTAAACCCACAGTATTTCTGAAGAAAGCATGATCTGAGAAGATCACAGCACTGCTTGAAAAAAAAGCCTTATATTTCAAGGGCTAGACAAAGTTAGATAGGACATCCTTGATCAGTGATGATGTGAAACAAGTGCATAAAATACTATGGGAACCTCTCCTCCTTGGTGTCTTTTGGAGGTGAACGTTGATAACCCGAGATCTAGCCATGATAAATTGGAAAGCTGTTGATACTTTTGTTTATAGCTTCCCATGGGACAGGGTTGTTATTAATAGTGATGGGAGAGAGAAGTAATTTTTGCCTTCTCAGTTGTAGGGTTCAACCTTGAAAAAGGTCTTGCAAAAATATCTTTAAAACCAGAAATCCAACAAAAAAGCTATAGATTTGTATTTTAATGCATCTCATGATTTCTAATCCAACACCAGAGCCCTAGGGAGAGAATCAGGCTCCAATGGCACACTGACATTTGCAGGGAGAAAGAAAGGAGAGTACTAGTCAAGAAAACTTATTTAACATAATCAGGAAGGTCTCTGATCAAGAAAAGAACAGGATCTTTATCTATTCCTTGACCATTTATTTACAGAGTATTAGAAATGGGATGTAATAGCTTTTAATTCATTGCATGTTATGCACTCCTGCACTGATAAATGATGTGACATTTGGAGCTGATGCTGAGTCCTTCATAATATAGCAGACCTTTGAGTTCTTGGGGCAGTGTTCTTCCAAGAGTCTCTGATTATCTTCCTATCACTGTCTAAGTTGACAGAGCTGCAAATGTTATTGCTAGTCATAAAATTATCCAACCACAATGTCTGTCTACATGACCTGCAGTGGTTGTGAATGCCACAAATTGATTATACACTGTGTAAAGAAGACTTATCCTTTCATTCCTTCTAACTTTATTGCCCTTAATTTAATTAAATGTTGTCACATGCTACGGGTGACATAGAGAGGCTAATATGTTCCTATTGTATAGCTTAAAATTCAGAGTATCTCTGACAAGTCTCCTTTTGCTCCTAACCTCTTCAGGCAAAAGGAGTATTGGCTTATCTATCTAATCTTTTTCGTATTTCTGCCTCAATCTTTCTTCCACCTCCTTTTCCTTCCTGCTTGCTCTTCTTATTTCCTGGCTACACTATTCTTCTATCTATAGCAATCTATAAACATATCAGCTATTCCAAATAAAACTTAGATATCTAGATCATTAAGTACATCCTTAATGATATAGACTTTGCCTGATATAGTAGTGTTGTTCAGAATTGTTTCCACATGAGGCTCAGTAATAATCCTTGGAATGTTCTTGTTTGTAATAATAACATTTATGCCATCTGTACTTTTAAGCACCAAAGAGATAGTATGTCTCATGCCCAAACTGAGGAATGATGGCAGCAGGGGAATTACTCTTATGTTTGGTCAATAGGACAAAATCAGTGAAGTGCCATGATCTGGCTTAAGGGATTATTGGCTGATCTGGCCTCATTCAAACAGACTACTGAATATGGTTATGTGTATTTGTGTATGTTGAAAAAATTAAGAAGAAGCCATTTCTTCAAGGTTAGCACATCAGGCGATGTGTTTTATATCACCTTGCAAACTGAAGATGTCACTAACGACAGGTGTTAAGAGCTCTGCTTAACAGTACCAATGCAGAACACTGCTTCTAAGACCTTCTTTCTTCTGCCTAAGTGTGCCTCTCTCCTTCTACATCCACTGTGCCAGACTGCAGTAGTCTACGATATACCTCCTGAAAATCTGCACCTTCAATACCATTGTCCTTGAGCTATACTTTTCTGGGAGATGCTCTATAAATGCTAACATAGAGATTTTCTGTAAAAAGGTATTATTACCTCAGTATCTGCAGTACTTCCACAGTGTTTTCTGTTCTCAGGACAAGTGTGGAGGTAATATTATCCATTCATCACAGATACGCAAAGTCTTGAAGGGATCTGCTCTACCTCAATATTTCTTAACATCAGAACATTGCAGCTACCTCCTTACTACTTACTGGCATTGCTTTTTTTTTTTCTTTTCTGTATAAATTGTGTTTTAGTAGTGAGCATGACAGAGTTCATTAATATATGTTTTGCTGGTTTTTCTGTGATAATAGAGAAGCTAAGATTTTATTACTGCATATTGTTTATCAACAAGTTTTCCTTATGCTGTTAGAAAAAAGTCACTCCTGACTCAGGAGAAAGAGTGCCACCTACTGTATCTCCAAAACCCTTTCCCCAGCAGAGAGTGGCTTCTTAAAGAACTCACAGAATGGACCTAGTCTAAATATGTATTAACCTCTAAAGAATACAAAATCTCATCACAGAATGACATATGCATATAATGTTTAGCAGCTAAAAAAATAGGTAAAATGTTCAGTTAAGTGCAGCAGGAAAAATTAGGTGATCTGACAGAAATTTCTCACCAAGAAAACCCAACTGAAGGATCATTCTCATTTCTGTTAGGAATAATAGAGGACTAACAAGATACTACCAGGTAGTTGGAATGCCTTTTCATCCCAGTTTTAAAAGTATGTTTCCATTAAAGCAAAATTAACAAGACCATATATATATATATTTATATGAACAGTTAATGATCTCCTTCGGGGTGGAATTACATGAGCAGACGATGTTAAATAGTACAGAATGCTATTGAAATAAAGGAGTACAGTGCAATGTGAAACTCTCTTCATCATGGCTGACATGAACAGGAGCATGTGTAGTTAAGTTTTAGATGTATTGTTATAGCTAAATCGTGCTGATTCCACTGGGTTCACTGGCAGTGGCAGATTCCTTATTCTATTACATGGAGCCATCTGTAATTAGACTCAAGTGCAATGGAGCTGCATTAGGTGCATTAGCTGTTCTGAAGGTGCAAATTTCAGATCTGAACCCTGAACATGAATTAGCTGGCCTCTAGGAAAGTCCTCTCAAAAGCTTCCCCATAAGGAGCCTTGCTAAATCAAGCCATTCTGAGGATAATCAAAAGAGTGAACAATACATCTTCAGGCTTCAATTCCCTGGGCTGTCCATTTGGATGCTGGGCATACAAAAATGCCTTCAAGGTAAGGATTGCAATTACAGAGTTAACAAGCCCCGCTGCACATTCTGTTCAGGAAATGCTGCAAAATTTTAAGTAATGGAAGTTCAAAATCAAAGTTATTATCCCATCATTATCTACACTATAATGTTCCCTTGACAATAATAAGCCAAGATATTTTAAAAGTCTATGCCTAGAGTAATATAAACAGGACACATTTTATGCATATATAAAAGCGAAATCCACAGAAAGGACTTAAAGAACAACAGTAATATACACTTGAATCACACTCTGTCTTTCATAATAATTTAAGAAGTTTATTTCAAAGGTGGTTTGTGGAACTAAGAAGTAACAATGACAGTTCTCAGTGAAATTCAACTTGAACATGTCTGAAGGGGGCCTACAAGGATGCTGGGGAGGGACTCTTCGTTAGGGACCATAGTGGTAGGACAAGGGGTAATGGTTTTAAACTTAAATGGTGGAAGCTTAGATTAGGTATAAGGAAGAAGTTCTTCACAGTGAGCGTGGTGAGGCACTGGAATAGGTTGCCCAAGGAAGTTGTGAATGCTCCAACCCTGGAGGAGTTTAAGGCCAGGCTGGACAGAGCCTTGGGCGGCATAGTTTAGTGTGTGGTGTCCCTGCTCATGGCAGGGGGCTTGGAACTAGATGATCTTAAGGTCCTTTCCAACCCTAACTATTCTATGATTCTATGATTCTATAACCCACAAATACCTATCCTGTTACATTCCTCATGTTGACTGTATTTGCTGCCCCCACTTCTCAGAGTTAACTATGCTGTTGGAATATATATAAGGCTCATCTATAAGTAAGGTAGCTATACAAGGGATTTCTGGATGTACAAGACTATTCACTTAAAAAAAGAACAACAAACCACACATGTTATTTAGTTTGATTATAACATAGATTTTGACAGTTACTGAGGTGGGGCAGTTCAGTTTGGCATGAGGAATGTGTATTACGATGGCTGGTAATAAATGATAAAGGATGGCTCAATTTTCAGGGAATTATTTAAATGAATGTTTTGGCCCTCAAGACTGACAGATGCATGCTTAAGGGAGGGAAAAAATCAATTATTAATAGTAATTTCAATCATACTAAGAGAAATAGCAACAGAAAATTATAAAAAAAGTGCTGCATAGGGAGAAAGTAAGCCAGAAGGAGGAATGCGATATGTGTCTTTATACATGCAATTGCATCCCAACTACACTGTGGAGGTAGCAGTGTGATAAATTGTATTCATCATCTGTTATTGATTGCTTTTCCTGTCCTCTTTTCACTAATTAATCTCAGCCATAATCAGTTTCAATATTTTAAAACCTAGATCAGCTTTCCAGGGCCATGCAGAGAGGTAATACTAGCAGTAAAAACAAAACAAACACCCAAACCCTCGATTTTCTTTCAGTTAAGATGTCAAGAACTGTGGGCTCAGCACTATTTTCAGCTCCCAGGAAAATGCGTAACAGAAAGTTAGATGCCTTGGTCAGCATAGTATTAA
>NW_009924655.1:0-8123 GCF_000696875.1 Nestor notabilis | reverse complement strand
AGAGTGTTTTCCTGAATTGGAATGAGAGGAATTAAGGATGTTTAGCCATAGTTTAATGATAAAAAGTTTGTTCGATTTGTTCAATGAAAGTGATGTATTGAACATGAAATGTCTTTCTGAGATTTAATGGCTTTTTCTTCTTTTTGATATCAAAGTTTCCAGTGCAGTTGTAGGAGACAGTAAATGCCTTCCTCATCCTGCCAACCTGCATTACAAAAGCTAGACTGCACCTCTCTTTACTCATTGTTGATCCAGGAAATCAGACTTCAGTTTGCATGTTGTAGAATTTGCTTCCTGGCAGCTGGGATGACTTCAGTAGTGTATATAGTTTGTCATACTGGGATGTGTTTGGTGCTTGAACTTCTAAATTCTTTTGTTGGAACCATTGAAACACTTTTGACAGCACCTTGTATCAGAGGAGGTACTTCTGTGGTGTGACTTTCATCTCTGCATAGGCAAAGACAAACTCTTCCTACTGGTACAAACCTGTGCCTTGGCCACTCCAAAGCCTGCTCTGAACTTGGTTTCTCAGGCTAGAGGTGTTTGCTGTATAGACAAAATTTTTGGTGGAAAAAATGCTTGCACTTCTCCACTATCCATGATCACGGCAGGAAAAATGCCTTAATTGGTCAAGTCAGGGCAAGGATTATGGAGGAAGCTGGTACCAACTCAGTGCTTCAGTTTAGTATTTAGATTAAAGAAGGCAAATTAAGTCAGTTTTCTGTGTCTAGCTTCATGTGTCAACCCTTATATTAAAAACATACATACTGTTTCTGTTGAACTTGGCTTGCTTTCAGATGGGATTCAACTCAATTGGTGCAATGAATGGTGAGCCCTGGGCATTGCCCCTGGCTCCAGGTGGCAGGATGGAAAAGCCTTATGCTTTGGCTGCATATATAGGAAGGACCACTCCTGCTCTGTGCATCCCAACCCTAAGTGGCAGTAGCAGCAAGCATGACTTTCCAGACCTCTAGAGTAAATGAAGAAGGATGGTAAGGTTATTTTTCAACCTCCTTGTCAGTCTTCTGTTTTAGCAGTCACGTATCCTGAACAGTTCTCACTAGCCCGTGTCAAGAATCAGTCAAAATAGATGATCTTAGTGTCCTTTCCAACCCTACCTATTCTATGATTCTGATCTGCCTTTGACTTGGTAAAGTATTTAAAATATGGAGCTATTACTGAATATCTAAGCAGTGTTTTCATGACTTTAAGGGACTCATCTCATTGTTAAAGTTAAGCATGTAACTTAAGTCTTTGCTGGAGCAAGGCCATAGCACTCAATAAATGGCAAAATAATTTTAAAATAAAATTGAAAGAAACGTGATCCGTACAAAACGTAAATAAATACATGCTAAAACTACAAATGTATCCAGACCAAAATTCTGTCTCTGGATAACTTTTAGAGGTGTTTGAAAGGGTTGATGTAAACTAAACAGGAAAGTACAGCAGTAGTTAACAAGCTCAAGAAATTTGCACTTCTGTAATCTGAAGCAGAAGGGCAGGTCAGCATAAACAGAATTCAGGAGAGCTCTTTGAATTAAGCATTGTAAACACAGAGATCAATTTCTTATCCTTGTTAGAGAAGCTTATGTAACATGTTTACAGCTTCCAAACATTATTTATTCCATGTTTACAACTCCCACTTATATCCAGGTATTTCTTTTGGATATACGAAATGCGGGGAAACAGATTTACGTTACAAGTGAAAGTCTATTACATCTCCTTAACACTGTATATCCTCCTTTTAGTAAAGGAGTAAAGATTATTTCAAGTGATTTTACATTACAAAGTTCTGCTGTTGGTGAGCTTTGAACACTGAACAACTCCGACCTGGAAAATGAGTTTTCTATGGAATTGAACTTCATTCCTCTTTGGCATATAAGGCTGCCACAACTTCGTCTGAGGAAAGGACTGTACTTATTTTTTTTATTGTTGCAATTTAGCAATATCTTTACTGCTAAAATTACATTTTTCAACTTTAATTCTCAAATAAGATATGCAATTTATTGCATGCAGCAGATTGATGTGTGTGCTTCAAGAAATTACTTGTAGTATAAGTATCCAGCATGACTTGATTTGATCCAAAACCAAAAAAATCATGATAATCCTGCCTTCCATTCTCACTGTCCCAGTAAAATGACAGTTTAAAATCAAGTCTTAATTATTTCAGTCACTTAATTACCCATAGGAATTAAATAATCGAATAGAAAAAGGAAGCATAGAAGCAAAGTTAGTTGTTTGAATTAGGCAGATATCTAGACCGCTTTCGTTTGCTTTCCTAAATCTTATGCCAGCTGCCATTAGGAAACAAATGAAGAGAACAGGCCAAGCACTTAGCATAACTTAAAAAGCTAAATAAAATTGTAAGTGAAAAGGAAATGGGACTGCTATAAAACACATATTAAGGAAATGTACTCTGGCAGCCCCAAGGGCCAACTTTCCCCCAGCAAGCATACTCCCAGAAACCAAGAGCAACTACAAAAACAAAATGAAGCAAAAACCCAAGCCCCACAACTTCCCACAGATGGCAAGTTAGCTGTTATATTGAAATGTGCTGTTTTTACAAACTGCAGGCACCACAGAATAAGAAGCCCATAAAATCACAGCAGCATAACATTTATGCAGTTTTGCAATTATAAATAACCTTAGCAAGATTGTTTGTTTCATTCAGTGTTGTAGCAATGTAATCAGTCAATAGGAAAAAATTTACACAGATTTATTCCAACAAAGAAGACAAAGGACAATCCGGCTCTGATTGTCTAATAAAGATTTTTCAGAAAAAATATGATGAAGCTTCAAATGTATTTTTATGCTACCTTATATAGCATAGTTATTATTCAGGAAAAACTAAGAAAAGTACGAAAATACATTTCCTGATATAGATATATTTTAAAGATTAATAAACTTTGAAAGACTAAATAAAAGTAAGGGCACATTTATTAGGGTAGTTAAATATTCATTTGTGGTAAATATATTATATGCATGCACAAATACTACAGAGATAAACAAAAAACCTTAAAAAAGCCCTTATGCTTCAATTTTAGGGCAACAAAAGAAAATCTTCCATGCTGTTCCAACTGCTTTTGAGCTTTTCATCTAAACCATGAGTCTTAGTCACCTTTGTAGAGTGTTTTCAAGATGGCCTAGCCATAAATGACCCTGTAGTATCATATTCTGCCCTTGACATCTGCAAGTCAAGACCATTATCCAAATCTAAAATTTAGATTTTCTAAAGACATCTAATTTCTTTAGGTTAGCTTTCTTAATCTAAAGAAAGCTAAGTAGCAATGTATTTCTACTTGGTATATTTTTATCGCAGTCATTACAGAAGTTTCATCTGCTTGCCCTAAATAGCCCTATATGTAACCCTGTCTGGAGTGGTCTTTTTTCCCCAAGAATGAAGACAGCTTGGTAGGATGAGTTAGCATGATAGAAAATGAATGTTAGCACCACTAGTCACCATTGGAAGGTGTTACATTGATGACGGCTTTCCACTTTTAAGGAGGACAAATGAACGCTGTGACCAGCTGTCCCATTCTGAAACATGGTCGTCATATTTCCACTTATATTTGGATGCTGGAGCTGTGAACTGAAAGCCAATCTCAATTCTACCAAAGAAGACAGAGATAGTTCCAAAAAGTCTTTCTGCAACAAGGAGTATAGGTGGAGGTTTTCAAGTTGATTGAAAAAAAAAAATTACTTTCTTGGTAAAAATGTGATTTATTTTCTTTAATTCTTCTCATATAGAACTAACAGTGGGACAGTGCCTCAGTGGAACACCCCTCTACATTCTTACTTTCCACCTTACTCAAAGGAAAACACTTTCTGGACACTTCATTTTAGCTTGTGTTGAATTTCCTGAATAATAAGGACCAGTGTCAACAACTTTCACTCTTTTCTGTTTGCAACTCTGCAATTAGAAGTCTGATATTTTCACTGGAATGTAGAATTACCGCATGTACCCTTTGCTTATTTTCATAGTATACCTCTGAATGGAAAGTAGCACATAGGCCAAAAGATATGCTTTAGTTTCTTCTATGAGATTTACAGTATGAAAAATTGTGAGTTATAAAATTATATGTGAGCACACATTTTTAAGACGTTCTGAGAGTACCTTGGAAAAATTGCATGTGCCTTAGATGTTCATTTAATATATTAACACTAGGGTTTTCAGACAGAAATATGTGTTCAGCTTTTATGTATTCCCAGTTGGGAGAGGAATATGAATAGCTAATGGAAATAAACAGAAGAGGGCAAGTTACATGTGTATATGCACTCTTTTAAGTTGGTATTTTTATTAGCAATATGTAACTTCTTATTTGTGTGTCTAAATGTATACAATGATAATTACAAATGTGAATAAAGCTCAAGAGGGGAAAAGGAATTTTCATAGTAACTTTCCACAGGAATTATGCTTCTAAATTGCTTTGACCCAGATTCTCATGAGCATTTACATAGGTAAAATTGCATTGAATTAAATGACTTCCCTTTTACTTTAAGCTTAGTGGTTTAGATGCCTTTGAAAACACACAGAAAGATCACCTCCACCTATGCTGTTTGCTTGAATTGACAGTAAATGTGATATGCTTACATCTCATGCTCTTAGCTCACTTTGAAGCTGGCTCTGTTTGTAATGCTATGTACAAAAATATGAAATCAATCATGCCCTTTATATGTATTAAAGACAAATTTTATATGAACGCCCCACTAAAACACACAGGTGCTTTAATGAAAGAAAGGGATATATTTGCTTGATAAACTTGCTGTACACTTTCATAGCCATTTTTGACAGGCTGAATTATTCTCAATCAGAAGGGAGAAGATCTGTTTTAATTCTATACAGGTTTCAGTTATTTGATTTGGCTGGGAGGTTCTTTACTGAACTTCAAAATGTTGAGTCCTTCAACATTTTGCTTTGGATTAACAAATTTTGTATTCCAGAAACAAAATGGAGAACCAGTGAAGAGGAGTAGGAAGGAGAAATGTGAAGGTAGATGAATGTTTTTCTGCCCCCTTATCACTGTTAATTCTGACTGGCTAAATAAAACAAAATCTGTGGATTTCTAAAGCAGAAAGTCACTGGAAGTGGTTGTCTTATTTCTTTAGGCTGCTTGTAGAAGTCTACCTTAGTTTTTCCATCTCTGGTCAGAATTGCTAGATAAAATAAAAATTCAGGATCATACAGCTCGATGTCTTTTCCATTTATAAATAATCTTTCCTGTCTTTTGAATACTAACAGTATTAAGGCAGTTTACCTATTTCCCACTTCTTCTTACTAATGTATACAGATCTTATTTGTGTGAAAAAAAAAGATAAATGGCTCTGCCCAAAATCGTTACATTCTGGTCCTTAGCAGATTTTGGTCTGTTGGCTGGGTCTGGAAATGGATTGCCCGAGCAGTATGGAAAATACTCCTAATTAATACAGTGCATAAAGTTTCACTGCAGCAATAAGATCCACTGCAAATTCGCTATTCTACTCTAGAAACATCTTGTAACTTCAAGGGAAGTAATGACTTCTGTCATTATTTTCAATTAACATCTTTGGACTTTGTACTTAAAAAAAAAAATTAGCAACTTAAAATATTCTGAAAAATATCAGAAATTAAGGACTGTATATTAATTTCCCTGATATAGAAGCTATGAGGATGGTTCATCCCTCCAGGGTCAAAAAATAAAAAAACCCACATGCTAGAAAATCCTATGAATTCATTGCTTATAGAATGTGAATCACTCTGGGAAATCTGGACAAGTAACTAAAGAAAAAAAAAAGTGCCTGTCAGTATCTGGGTAAATACATTCATGTGGCTTAGAAAGCTGATACTCTCTTTAGTCAGCACTACATTTCAGGAGTTGCTTTTTCCCAAATCTGCCTCTGTGATCAGATGTGAAATCACTCTGATACCAAGGATTGCTGTTCACATTGAGTAGTGTTGTCATCTTTAGGTTGCCTCATCTGCTGAAAAATCCTTGTTGATTCCAGTTTCTTGTTTTTATAAAGACTATTTTTATAAAGACTAGCTGTGCTTAATATTAACAAAGAAAAATTACCCTATTTGAGATGTTGTGGAAGTATCATCTACATAAATAAGAGGATTGAAAGATTACACTGAAAGATTAAAAGTTTAGTTACTGCATTAATTATTTGCAATCCTTTTTTTTATTTCCTTTTTTAAGATTTAATGATGAAGACTATTAAGAAAACTTGACATTTCTCCTCTCTGTGAGAACTCAGAATATTAATAGTAACATTTTAGTTGGGTATACCATTGCAGCAAAAATCTCCTAAAACAATTAATGTACGCTCTAATGTCTTTATCACCATATCTATTCTATTGCGGTTTTATATTGAGAAACAAAATTGATTCTGGACTTCATCCAGTCTAATTTTCCAGTAAGTGACAAACAGTATGTGTCTTTGATCTTCAGTGAAAAGTGTCTGAACAGGAAGCAATGCAAGTCATCACTAAGACAAACATTGCCAATGCTCCTCATATGCTCCAAGAGATAAGGCGTTGCTGTTCTGTTTTCTGTTTTATGGAGTATTATTAGAGTTTAAGTAAGGCAATGCTATTTTTTAATATTTTTGATGGGTTTTTTTTATATTTCTTCTTCTGAAAATCTTACAGGAAGCTAAAATCTCTACAGATATTTCTGTATTTATAAGGTTCAAGTTCATTGAACATCACAAATAAACTCCTGCATATCTGATTTCTACCAGTCAGAATGCCTACTAGTGCAGTAGCTAGCCGATTACTCCACTCTCCATTTTATTTATTTATTTGTTTCTAAAAAACACACTGAAATATGGTATAAAATGCTTTATAACCAAAGGATTTTTTTAAAAATAATCCATTCTTAAAATGCATGAACTATTCAAAAATAAAGCTTGGGAGGGGGAGAGGGCAGTTGATTTTCTAGAACTAAATCTATTTAAACAATAATTTTGCATGGCAGTTAAAACAAAATATAGTGGATCAGCTTCACTCTTCTCTCTAGTAAGACTGTATTCAATACTCACTGTATTTGTAACTGACAATGTGCTTTTGTGACAACTGTTGCTCTCTGTGTATCTTCCTACACAAAACAAGGAACAAATACAGTAGATAATAATAGCCATCTGATATCACTGTGTTCTACAGTTAAACAGCTTTATAATGTGCACAAATTTTTTCTGATTTTGACATTTAATTTCCATTAAAATAAATGGGGATTTAAGCACCTATGTGTTTGTAATTTGGATAATCATGGCAATGTTTCACACTTTTTTCTACACTACACAAGTGTTTACCCTCTGAAGTTTCAAAGTAATTTTTCCTATGCTAAATTTAAACACAGAAATCTTAGTATGTTTAAGCCTCAAGTAAGCTATCTCCTTTTCAAATGCTCCTTAATTTAAGGAAGAGAAATACTTATGTCTCATCATAATCTCTTGTATCCCATTACTGTTCCAAACAGATTAAACTAGCATATAAACTATGATTATTTAAAAAATATTTTTTTTTCATTATAAAATGAGATTACAGGAGGTTTTATCAACAATGAAAGGGGAATAAGGAGATCTGAAAAGATGGATGCCTACACAAACCCACATACAATTTGGCTCAATTTGTCAGGAATGTGTATATTATGCACCAGTAAATGAGGTGTACAGTGAGGCAAATATCATCACTTCTGATACGATAGATTTGCATATTCCAAAACTAACAGCAGCTGCAGATGGATAAATGATTTGTAAGAGTAGCAATAGTATGAATCATTCTCAGGAAGCAGTATGTTTCAACTGACCTTCTTGGCATGCAATTTCAAGGTCCTAGTTTTATAGCCACAGCAGCATTGTACAGCTGCAATATACCTTCATATTGTAACAATGGGATCCTGGGTACCTGGTGGTCTCCAAGTTAAATATTTGTTGACCCCTTTTTTTAAAGAAAGAAAGAAATTGTTGGTGTTTTGACCAGTGTTATATCATCTGACAAAATGTGTTTAACTCGTTCATTATTCAAGGGTATCATACTTGCTGTGTTTGTCTATCTTGATACCAGAATTCTGGGAGACAGCTGTGTTCTGAAGGAGATTGTGAATAGCTATGGTGTCATAGAATCATAGAATAGTTAGAGTTGG
>NW_009924654.1:0-27077 GCF_000696875.1 Nestor notabilis | reverse complement strand
TAATATATAGTATACAATATATAGTATTATAATAATACTACTATGTAATTATACTATACCCAGGTCTTTCAATCCTTTTAGATATTAAGAGATCTTTAAGAGAACAGTTGATCTTGTACTTGTTTTCAACTGCTTAAAAGCTATTGATACCTATAGCCCAAGATAGCCTCTACATTATCTTCATCTGAAAGCACTTCCTGATTAATTCCTTTCAAATGACAATACCTGTAGAAATTAATCACCTTTTTAGTCTATATTAACAGACTTCTTCCTGAGTGTGCCCAAAGTACAGGCTAATGCACTTCCTTTACTTATTTGATTCATATTCAAATCAGGTAATGTAAAAAATTGACCAGGAACATAACTGCATTGAAGATGAAATACACCTGTCAAAGCACCCTTTGCAAACCTGAGTTTTACCCTCCAGGCATTTCTATGGAATACTTCAGCTGCTTGCCAGGTGTCAGATCAGGATTATTATTTCAAATGCACCACAACTGTGTTTATGCTTTAAACAAACCTTTATTTTGTAAAGCTTAAAAACTTAATGTATTTGCAAAACTATAAATAAACCAAAAGGAGACAACTGACACGGAATTCGCTTTATATTAAAATCTAGACAAGGAAAAATATTTTCTACATTCATTGGGACCTTTTAAATCTAGACTCAATTTCAGTAAGATTGTACTTGTATCTTACTCATATTTACAGGCTGACAGCTATGTCATTGTCACTTTCAAGTAGTTTCATTCCAGGTGAGCTTAATGTAGTTGTTACACGCACAGGTTTTGATTTCCAAATAATGCTTTGAAAACACAAGATCTGGGTCATTACAGTGTTCATTCTACTGCACAGTAAATTGAAATGTGGCACATACTAAACTCACCTCAGCTGTATTACTCTCTGAGAGCTGGAATTCTTCTTGGCTTGCTCTAAAATATGATCTACAGACACAGCTATGTTATTGGCATACATTGTGTGCTGTAATGAAAAAACCCCACTTCTTAAAAACCTCGGTGTACCAACTAAAATATAAGGCATACCAACAAAACGACTCTTCTGCAAGGATAAGCAGCATTTGTTTCCATTACCCAGTATAGCTGTATTAGCAAACTCTTTGCAATGCAGATCAACTCCAAGAAAGTTTATACAGGTCCCAGAACATCCTGCTTCTCTACAATGTCAGCATTTGCTGCAGAACTCATGCCTGGAAGGAAAAGCAGGTCCCATAGCTCCCATGAAGATCAAATTGACTACATAGCAGTGCGATACTACAGCTTCAAAGATGAACTGACCTAGTAATCTCAGTGGGATGCCAAGTTAATGCACTCTCTCTGGCGTCTCACAGCGTATCTCCTGCAAGCAATACCATTTTCCCTTCCAAAAAGTAGTTTCTCCCAGTAGCTTCTGCAATTCAAAATCCACAGTATTTTAAATATATGCCAATGACTTAGATTAAAAATCATTAATTATGAAATGTATAAGGAAAAAAAGACCCTGCCTGGGTTGTATCCAGCTTTATATATAATTCATTCAAAAATCATTTAAAGTATATCTGCCACAGAACTCTCTGGATGCTATTTGAAAAGCTGCAGCCGCCAGTGTAAAATGCGCCCTTCGGTGTATGGCAGAGTGCACAGCACCTCATTTCTACAGTCATGCTAGTCCAGGACTGAATATTCTGAAGATACAATCAAACATCTCTGCCAGTGCAGTGAAAAGACAAGGTTAGAAAACATTAAGTCATTAAGGGCTTGGTGATAGACCCCTTTCCATATCTTAACATCTGAATCAATTTTACTGGGTACATCACTGATACCACAGTGAGATGAGTCAGAAAAAGGAACTTCCAAAGCCATATATTCCGTCCCTATAAAAAAATACATATGAGTACTGTCACCCTTAAGAAATCAGTTAAAATTCAAACACTCTGTTACATTTGCATAGTTGTGAAAATTTATTAGTTACAGTGTAGTGAAAATCAACTTTTTTGGTACAGGCAGAAATAAAAACATACATTATATAGAAAAAAATCACAGCTTTAAAAACTGGCTTACATTGTTTAAAATGAGTAAATCTGGTTCTATTTCAAGGCATTGGACTTTAATACTTAATTATATGCCAAACCATCACACAGTGCAAGAAATATTCTGCAATATACAAATTCCATACAGCAGGCTTCAGAGTATTTAGTCTCACAGAATTTCATGGTGGCAAAAAAACAAATGTGCTGCATACACAAAACATTGCCGAAGTTAATTTTTTCTTTCTTTACATAGTCTCTATTACAAAAATATCAAATTGTGGATTTGACAGCGTATTCTACAAATAAATGCGCCATGAACAACAGGAATTGCAACTTTGGGACAGTTACTTTACAAAGTGTATTATAAAAATAAATTATATGGCAAACATCAAACAAAATCAAGCATGTGCCTTAGGCTTTGCAAATAAAAGTGAAATTCAGCTGGCAGAAAGACTGCTTCTTTCTCTTTGACTATGTACTTTCAAAATACCAGCAAGGCCCTTCATTCTTAAAGCTCTACCAAGAAACAATATATAAAATCTAATGGAAGCAATAAATACTTCCACAAATAATCAGTAGCACAAGTGACCCTGGTGTTGATGGCAGAGGGCTTCTACAGTGATCCATCCAAGTGGCAAGGAGGGTAGTGCACACAGAGAGCATACAGCGGGGGCAGTAACTCATCTAGAGTTCATGCGCAACTGGTGAATGATGACACTCTCTAAAAGAAAAGAGAGCAAAACACTTGGTTTTATGAAACTGTAAATACTTTACAAGTTACTTTAAAGAACAGTTACAATGGCAGACTTACTCGCACATCACTGGTTGATAGAACTGTCCTGGCTAATGCTACAAAGAGAAACTAAATTAGTACCAGGTTAGGGCTTAGAGCGCCTTGGCTTCCACTTCAATGTCAAGACCACCATTTGGTTGTCCATAGGGAAAAATAATAATAGTTGAATGGATTAAGCCACAGGGACACACAGGTTCCAGTCCCACACCCAAAGAAGACCTAGAGATCAGTCTCTTCTATCTTATCTAAGCAAATCCATCATAAACCTGCTGTCAATTTTGAAATGGGGATGAGGAAGAGGTATGGGGTTATTTCTCATTTAGATTTGCCTTAGAAACCTATGCTGGCTTTACTCAGCAAATCTGCTTGAATTTTGCTACTGACTTCAATGGGGATAAATTTCAGCCACAGCATGCAAAACTAAGTGTTGGTATTGTCTTTGAAAGGCTGGGTTTAACTTTGCCTTGTGTGTAATGTGCTGAAATACTAATGACCTGGTCTTCTCTTCATCTACCTATATACACTGCTCTTACAGTCAACTTTTTAATATAAGAATTTAGCTATCAATGACATTTTTCTCTGCAAAGGTGTATTTTATGCATTTCATATAACTGTACCAGTGTTAACTAGAAACATGCAATTACACATTTTCAGCAATACTCATTTTCTTAACTGAAAATAAGGATTCTTTCCTCTCTTAATAGTCTGAAGATTTTTCATGATTTACATGACCCAAGAAATGACACTAATTGTATCATTATTCCTTTTCACCTTTTTTTTTTACTTCTGCCTTTGTTTCCTAACTACTATTTGCAAGATGTTTGATTAAGTTACATTGTAAGAAGAAAAAAAGTAATGTTTTCTGTGTTCTCTTAATGCCGGAACTTTGCCACTAGATGGCAGATTCCAGTGCTGCTTTTCATACATGGTAACTCGGAAAAGCAGGGCTAAGGCAACGTTGAAGAAAGTATGTTAAGGTAAATGAAATAATAGAATTTCCCAGATAGAAAGTCTTTCTTTTCCAGCTAATTTATCAATAACAAATAATTTTCAACAAGATATGTAGACCAGTTCTACCAAATCTGAGCAATGAATGTGAAGGAACTACAGTAAGATTTTACCTTAGAACAAGTGCTGTTCTCTAACTTGAAGCTCTTGCAGAATATCATGTAAAAACCTCAGGTGAACTCTCCCAATAACGTCAATGGGAGTCACACAATCTCTACATGAAATAATTTTTCCCCTAATATTCACTGTAGACATTATATATTAATAGTTTAGATACAAAATTGTGAAAACAGAAAAATATCATGCTCCTTGTAAAGGCTCAGTCACTGAATGCAAAACCGTAGCAGGTCCCTGAATCAGTCACCCTCCTACAGACCAAAAATAGCAATGATGCAGGCAACAGTAGGAGAAATAATAGAAAAATCAAGTCATTTCCACTTCTAGTATTCATTTGTTCATTTATTTCTCACACGTGTATGTATGCTCTTACTTTGTCTATTGGTTATTTATACTTTAAATGCTTATACATGTAAAAATATGTGTATTATGCACACACACATGCACATACACACACGCTCTAGTTACTAAAAGAGGTGTCTGAGCAGTTCTTAAGCTAAAATTATAGTAGGACAGATTTCGTCAGAGTTCTGTTTGGCTACCCTCTGTAGGAATATTAGTAGATCTCTAGAATACAATTACATATTTTTTCCTAGGGTTATAGTTATCAATTTTTCAAGGAGCTATGAATTTATTGAAAACAGAACATTTTATTTTAATGACAGGAAAAGAAAACAAAGTTAATGTAAAACTGCTAATTCTGCTTTCAGCGCCACTGATGTAAATCAGAACTTCGCCAGGAAACACATCTGTAACAGCTGGCCTATGAAAAATACCAGTTCATATAATGAAGCACATCAACTGACATTGTAATATACGAAGTTTAATTTCTTCTTACAATATGTACAAACAAATAACACCAGATAATACAAAATTGTATGCATCACAGACAAGGCACGGCCAAGCAACGGAAGAGAATTTTACATCAGTATTTCTGTTTTTAAAATCCTGAAGAGAGTTTTTAAAGTGAAGAACCATTCATACCTGACTCTCAGAGCTGATAGCTCTCCATCTGAGAACGGTTAAGTCTGACTGCATCTTCCAAAAAGCCAAGAGCAGTGTGTAGGGAGTGAGATTCAAAGTGAAGTTAACATCTACAATGAGAAATGTTGCAAATAGTTTTGCCAGAGAGAGCTCAGGCAAAATTAAGGGGAAAAGGGTAACTCACACTGACATAGGGGTTCAAAACATTCCCCTAAATGAAAACGACTTCAAAAGATGAGCTCACAGGAAGTCCTGGCAGCAAAATACAGGTTTCAAGGTGACTCAATGGAATCAGCCACTGATGTGTGATGGGAACATAAAATTGGTCTGAAAATTGTCCTGACCGTTGCAGCTTATGCCAAGCATCTGAAACCTAGCAGGACAACAGCTTACGCTCTTTAAAGACATGCTATTCCAGATCTGATCAGAATTACTGAATATTCAGGTAAATATTGAGCACGTTTTAGCACATGTCACACATTTCAGGCAGTAACATATGACTTGGCATCCAGCTGGCATGAATCAACATACTAATGTGACTTCAGAGACGACTCACATGATGCTAATTACTATGAGCTGTGAGTGGTTTGAGGTTTAAATATGGTGACATGCATACTGTATGGGCATGTTCTGATAAGCCGCAAAGTGTTTATCTGTTTTGTGAAAAAATCATGCTAATGGGTGTCATGAAAGGAAAAAAGATGGGCAAAATAAATCAAAATCACTGTTTTACTGCTATTATTTACTTAGCACGTGTACTGATCTGAGAGGAATCCCTCAGGCAGTTGGGTTGAAGTTCTGTGCTCCCTCATTTTCAGTCACACGTACTAAAATGTATTGCTCTGCTAAGGACTACATTAGCAACACTTGTATATAACAGTAATTCAGGTGACAGGATCTAAGCTAGATAACGCAGTGGAAAACTAGTAAGTTCCTTATTAGGAACTAGATTTAAAATCATAGAATCATAGAACAGTTGGGGTTGGAAAGGACCTTAAAATCATCTAGTTCCAACTCCCCTGCCATGGGCAGGGACACCACACACTAGACCATGTCACCCAAAATCAGAGATCATCTGGAGAACTGAGGGTGCACCTTCTCAGTCCACGTGTGCTGCTCATGAGTGGGTTGGCATTCTCCCTGCCTTACTGCTGTCCCACGCCGTATGTTCCCACTGTTGGGCTTGAGTTTTCACAACTGTCTGCATGGCCACACAGTCAACTAACAGCAAATCCTACCAAAAATACAAAGATTCGTCCTCAGCCAGCTCAGTTCCTGATGAAGCGCTCTATCAGCATTACTCTGAAGTTGCTACTGAAGTTTTGCTACTGAAATTTGCTACTGTTCCATTTCATTAAAAAAAAAAAATACAGACAAACAGGTAGGAGAGAAAAAGCATGAAGATAAGTCATTCAGATGATCACCTGGGCTTGCTTTCTGCATTGTACTCCTATAATGTCAAATACACAAGAAGCCCTGTAAATAAAGGTCCTAATATTTTCTTATGGATTGGTGTATCAGAGTTCAATTTTTTGGTGTCTTGTAAAATCTGAGGTCTGAACAAAGCTTGTCCTTGTGCTATTTCTGACATCACTCTCTTGTGCTCATGCTTTGATGTTGTATGAAGGTGAGCTCATGCTATATTCTATCGTGCAGTGTGGCACTGCTAAGGTCTTGTTCCTCTTCTCTGGCACCCTTTTCATTAAACTGGAAGAACTTCTTATTCTGGAGACCTCTGTTACTTTGTCAGGTTTTGTTGAAATTGGTTGATGCATTCAATCTCATTCATCAACGATGGACAGATGGAGGGAGGGAGGGAGGGATGAACCCAGACATTTCATCTTAAAAACCTTCTTTTCTCAAAAGGACATGCTCAAAGGCAGCCCTGAAACCGGGACCAGAATCCAGGGGGCTCCCTCCTCCCAGTTCAATGTCCTGACGGCTGAACCACTCTCTTGTTTCTGCTCAATGAATATGGAAGCCCTCCGTGCAGAACAGCACAGCCTTTAAAGAAGGGAATGAGAATGCCACCTTCTTCCCTCTCATTGCCATTGGTGAACCTGGCTGAAGCTGATGTGGGTTTGAGTCTTCTCAGATACTGGTGAGAAGGGGGACTCATCTCCTACCTTTGAAGAAAGGCTTTAGTCAAAAGCTTCTTAAAATAAGCAGCACTACCCCTACATTTGTGTAATATTTGATCTACTAGGAGGCATTCATGATTCCACAGGCACTTTAGAACAGTCACTTGTTTCCTACACCTTCCTTCTTTCTTTTTCTGGCCCAAGCGCCTGGAACTAAGCTATGTTAAAGCCTTTATGTCTTTTTTGCCAGATTCCTTTTAGTTCAGATCAGTTCCTCAGTTAAGTTCAAACACCTGTGCCAGCTCAAAGGACTGATACATGGAAGTAAGTACTTTCTTGGCTGGAGGTGACAAAGGACTACAGCTTTTGACTTCAGTGTGGGATTACATCCTGACTTTAAGTGACCATGAAACTGGGGCTTGACTTAAAGCTCTTAAGAGGAAATACCTAGATTATGGATCTCGATCAGGTTCAGAGGCTGCAGTGCCAGTTAAGTCACAACTGAAACACTGACTGGACAAGGGCTAGACAACTGCAGGAAGATCTTCAGGATGACTCTGGGGCTTAGGCACTGTATTTAGACATGGCCATCTAAACTGCCTTCTGGAGCTGACCTACTGAATGGAGAATCTTACTATAGTCACTAAACGTAACTGTCTTCAGTTCAGAGGAAATTCCTGTATAATAAAGGCAAAATAATAAATAATAATAAAGGCAATATAATAAAACTTTTAAGACATCTGAACTATAGGCTTTCTTTTTTCTTCACCTTACCTTTCTTCTACCTTTAAGAAACAAGAATCTCAGGTCAATTAAAACAGGTGTTAAAAATGATGAGTACAACTAAATACCTA
Organism: Nestor notabilis; assembly: GCF_000696875.1. Lineage (NCBI taxonomy): Eukaryota > Metazoa > Chordata > Aves > Psittaciformes > Psittacidae > Nestor > Nestor notabilis. Next base: position 19,214 of record NW_009924654.1, on the reverse strand, counting down.
TTTTTAGCTAATGTTTAAACCAGTTGCCTGATTCCAACTCTTTAGGCTTCTGCTATGGAGCAAAAGCTCCTTTTCATTGTGCTGCCCCCAGGAAAAATAACAGGACCCTCAGTCTGACCTGTCTGGAATTTCTCAGGTCCGTCTCACAAACTCCTGCTGACTCTACAAGAGTAATCCCCAGCTTGTGCCTGCAGTTCGGGTTCAGTTGTGCGGATCTGTGTGTCCTGGATTTCAGGTATTGTGAAGGCTGGCTTGTTTCTTCAGGTGAATTAGTTTCTTAGATCTCAAGCAACACAAACATATTTTTCAACCACAGGCACATGTAGGATATTGCCTTGGATATAACAACAGTTAACTAAAGAACTACATTTCTTTGAAGCAAGGATCTGAAAAGGAAGGCGTAAGGCAGCTGTAGTTCATCACTGTATCAAGCCACATTAGCTTGGGGCTCATGTTCACAATATTATGTAAATGTCTGTTATGACCTGAAGACTTGCTTCAGTGCCAGTATTTAGAGTAAATATCCAGGGAAAAAAAAAAAAGCTCTTAATGTGTTTCCTTTAAACATCTGCTAAAAAGTCTATGTTACAATAAGAACAGTAAGATCTTGGCAACAATTTATTGACAAATTGAGGCTTTTAAGTGATAACACTTGAAAGGATTAGTTGAGAGGATCTGATGTATTTCTGGCATAGTAAGTCCCACTGGTTGCTAGTTCCAGTTTCCAATTTTTACCTGAAATACTGGGAATTGAGTGTTATGAAAAATGCTACTAATACAAATCTGATCCTCAGATGTCACAGGAACCAAAACCTTAAAATTAACAGGTATTGCTTGCGCTTACACATGTAAAAATTGGAAACTACTTCTTTTCTGATGCAGCAGCAGCCCTTACAACACAGCAAAAATGTCGTTCATGTGAATAATAAACTGCTACATTTATGCTGGGATAATGGCCATATCTGGATCTTAAATTGGAGAGCAATGCAAAGTGCAGACTGAAGACTAAACAACACTTGGATTGACTGTAATTTTGTTGACTTTCCATGGCAGATTCTTCCATCAAATCTCTTCTGTCAGACAGAAATCCATTTCATGTTTCACCCACTGGTGCGTTTTCTTTTCTGTGAATTGTATGTTATGTATTGGTGGTCTTCCTGCCTCGCCTTCTGAAAGCTATTCCTAGCCACTGGGTCCTTTACAGCTTGCAGTGGTGACTGAGGTATTTTACAAGCTTTAAAACTCCTTTATCAGTCTGCTTGACTCATTTTCTTTTGGTTGTAACTTTCTTCTGTGGAAATAGATCACTTAATGGAAATGCCCTTTAGTAATTTTACTGTTATTAAATAAACAATTATAACAATCATCTGCATCCACACCATTTCCATGCTGGAACAATTCCTTTAAACATGCGTAAAAATGCAGACATATAAATGAGGAAATTACAAAGAGGGAAGGAAAAACAATGAATCACCATGGCATTGTGAGGCAGTCTGTATCTAAGACAAAATATTTCAAACAACTGAGAATTGAGAGTAACTTCCATACCAAACCTTCTCTCTTTCACTGTCTGTACCTGAGCTGAGCCTTTAGATACCAACTTTTGCCAACAGCAGTCTGTGCTGACTTGCACTCTAAGACGTAAGGATGCTTGGCAACTAAGGTTTAAAAATAGCACAAGTTCACCCAGCCAGGAAAACTGAACACCCAGTGAAGTCAATGGAGTGACTTGCTTCATAGCCTTTAGTGGTCTTTGGAGCAGGCACAAATGGACTGTATTGATTTTAGCCAGATGAATGTTTTCTCAAGCTTTTTGTAGAGACCAAACACCTTTTGACTCACTTGCCTTCATCGGACCCCTGAGCTGGCAGTATCCCAGTGTGTGTAAGTCAGGGACCTGACTGTAAGTACTGTACACAGGCATTAACCCCCTCTGGAAGAAATAAGCTGCTGCTTAGCATGGCTGCTGCTGAACATTATGCAACCTCCTTACCCCCTCCAATTTTGTAACTGCCTTGAAAAAGCAGCTCACCATTGAGAAACACTGATTTGGATGAAGACTCCTACAGAGAAGGCTGATCACACAGTGCCCATCCTTTTACTCTTCCCCTCCCTCCCACACCTGAGGTACTAGCTTTCATTGAAACAGGACCTCGAGTGCATTGCTTCCCCAGGCAATGTGGTATCTCAGCAATGTGATGACAGGTAGGAAGGCAAGTGCCCCATGCAGTAGCAAAAGTGGGAAGTGATTTGTTAAGGTGGAAGACAATCTAGTAAAAGTGCCCAAACTTCCTCTGATCTATTAAAAAGTGTCCACATCTATCATTAAGAATTCCTAACTAGGTTAATCATCTAGTGCAGTTGCCTTATTCTCACTTCTTAGGCTGAAAATGTTCCTGGCATCCAACTGCCTTTTGATGGCTTTTTTTTTTTTAATTTTTCTCATTTAAACTTCAGTAAGAAAACAGAAGGATGTTGTTACTTAAGTAGTCAGTGCACACACGTATTAGTTTGTTGGAAGTGACAACTTAATTAGTGCAGGCAAATGTGAGCAACTACACAGACAGGGGGCTGACTTCCATGGTAGCAGCAAAACCTGCAGAACATACCCCCTCAGCCACCGCCATCAGCCCTGACCCCCGCCCAGGGAGGCAGAGCTGCTGGCTGAAGATTTCTTCAGTTCTATTTTCATAGACTGAGTCTCGGCACGAGGCTCGAATTTTGTCACATTTCCTGCTCCTGGGGCTGCCACTACTGGCTTTCCTGCTTTCATACCTTTTGACACAGGAATGCGGGTTGGTGTAGGTCTCGGGGATGACCCATCCTGTCCTGTCTGCAAAGGAGAGAGACAGAGAGAAATTACATGAATAGAGGACTTCTTCCTCTCATATATGCTCATCTTACACTTTTCATTGGTTCTTCATTTACCTCTCCAGCAACAATGTCCCAAATCGCATCTATTAGCAAATTAATGTTCACATTTGGAACCTGGCTGTAGAACACACTGGTAGAGTAGGACCAAAGGTACAGTTGGGATCAAATGAGTTTTCCAGAGCTGAGGTCTGGTGTTTTGTATCAAGATGTCACAGGGATAGAAATCCCAGCAAAACTGATTCCGCATCACAACACAGTGCAAGACAGCCTTAGAGGCTAGTGAAGAGGCTACGCTGGCTTAGCCATCAGACTGGTACAATATTATCATCTTGCACAGAGACTAGCATGGGCCCTTAAAACAGTATAGCCACGTGAGGCTAATGCTGAACCCAGAGCAACTGTCGTGTTTTCACACGACAATGGGGCAAGATTTCTCAGCATTACAGACAAAATTAATTTTGCTTCCCAGAGTAAGCCAGGGCCACGGCTGGGGCCACATTTTTCTGCACTGGCAAGTGCGGGGGACTAGGAGAAAGAGACAAGAGCAAAGATTTCCTTTTCCTGTGGCTAAGGGAGGAGGGATGTGGGAGAGGGCTCTTCTCCCTCTGAGCCCTAGCCACAGCGTGATGAAGTAAGGGTAAAGCAGGCAGCCCAAATTTCCAAGAATACCTCAGGGCACTGCAAACATGGTCAATTTACCATCTCTTCCAGCCTTGGACAACAGCCTCCAAGCACACCTATCCTCAAGTTCGAGGAATTCAGAATACATTTAAAAAGACTAAAATTGGCACAAGTGGTTGAGGAGCCAGGCATGGGGCTGGCACACCCCACACAGCTCCTATCAGCAATTTGTGCTCTTCTGGAGCACCAGCTGGAGGCCAGGCTGCCTATCCTACAGATTGAAAATGCAATCAGTACACACATTTAGGCAACCGAATCCCACTCTGTAAATGCACAAGGAGCACCTGGATAGGACAAAAAGACTCCAAAGGGCCAACTGCTATTTTCTATCTCCATTGGCCAAATAATCTTGCACATACTCTTGCAAAGCCAAAACTGGAAGCTACCTAACCCTTATGGACCATGACCTAAAGGAAATACTTATAAGCATGACAATTCTGAAAGGAGAATGTGTTTTATCTTCTGCAGTGTACAATACAGCCACAAATATTAATGGTGACAACTTCAATCTCTCAGCTGAATTTCGTATGTGGCTTTTTTCTGTGCAGATAATAGACAAAAACTTTGATCTCACAAAAGAAAACACTTCTCATAAGATCCTGGAATCCTAGCTAGACCCATCTGCTAAATGACTAAATTCTGCAGCTTATGACATGTAAGCAAAATAAAACTGATAAACGGCTGAAATAGACTGGATTATGGGATTGTGTTGACTGCAACATGTATTTGCGCATTTACTTAAAAATGCTCTTTAAAAATGCTCCACAAAGCAGCATTTTTCTCTCTTGAAGGATTTCCAGCCAGTAGCATCAGAGCATTCTGTCTGCATCCTGAGTAGTCAAAGGAAAACCATTCCTTAATCTTCTAAGAACAGTTTCAAAACCCCATGTGTACACACAAAAAAAAAAAATTCACAATTGGAAAACTTGAATGCTGTCTGCCTGGCAGGAAGGAAGCCATTTTCAATAACTAAAAGCAACATTTACAATAGCAGTCTGAAGGCTAATATGGAACTCACATGTAGATGTCAAAACAAGTTAGGCCCATACAATTCTGTAGGGCAAAACATGCAAATGCATTCCATCAGCCTTGGAAAATATGTCAACATCCCAGGGAACCCAAATGACAAACATCTTGTACTCCCTGAAAGAGTTCCACAGTGTGTAAACATGAGGCAATCAAATGAAGTAGCTGGAATCTCAGGCATTTCTTCAGCTTTATTCACATGTAAATTATTAACTAAGGATTTGGGTGCTTTCAAGTTACTGATTTCAAGCCTAAATCACTCAAACACACTTTGAAAAGAACTCTATCTTGCTTTAAATTTCTTAGCCTTCTTTACAGCATACTAACATGTTGAGCATATGGAAGCTAATGCCTGCTTCACACGCAGCTGCAGCTGCAAAAGCATTTTGTGTTTGCTAAGTGAAACGGCACAAAGGTGGCTCTTCAGCAAGCCTTTGGCAAGAGTGACAGGGTAAGCAAGCAGAGGACACTCTCCCGTACATGTCTGTAAAGTCTGTGGCAGAGAACCCATACGACTGTCTGCCTCTTGGTCATTTCTTCCAAGAACCAAGCTCTACGCAATTCCCTCCAGCCCTGTTTGTGTGTAGGCTGCTGTCTTCTGGTTGATACAGGAATGTGGCTCCAACCAGAAACCAAGTCATACGCAGCCGGCATAGAGACGCAGCCCGGCAGGATGCAGAGTGATGCTGGCTGGCTCTGAGTTGGCAGTGCATGGTGCTGGAACTGCACAGGGGGCCAGAGCAAGGTTAGCAAATACATTACTGGGCACGAGATCAATACACGCAGCCACTAAACTGGTTAGGTCAATAATTAGCACTCACTGCAGACACTGGCAGGTATGTCAAGCTGAAAGCTTGCAGTAAAGTTGGACAGTGTCACTGAAGAATGAAGAGCAATTGAGTGTACAGCACATTTAGCATGTCTTTTAGTAGTTTTATAACAGATCCTGCTTAGTGCATTTTATTGCTACACAAAAAAAGTGCTTTCATGCACATATTCACTTTTGGAATATGCTAGTAACAAAGGTTCAGTACTTGTTCCCATCAGATTAGGGACTAGCTTGCACTGGATAGAAATGGTTCAGTTGAGTGGCTGACACAGCTACCTAGTGCAATTTGAGATGCCCTGGGCTACTCAAGCTACAGGGGCTGGTATTTCAGACAGGACCCAAGGAGACCTGCAACCTCTGATAAAGCAGATGGAAGTTAGGCATTCTACTTGACAGCACTTAAAATGACACTAAACAAGTATGTTTAGGCAATTGAATCCTGAAAGTGTGGGACTTGACATCTAGTCAATACAGTCAGTGGAGCCCAGTGGGTAATCCAGCTCCCACTGAAGCTAGTAGGTCCCAGCACACAGGGCTCAGTGCTGACAAGGGGACTGATGACTAGGGGTTGACTCAGTTTCCTGCACTGAGGCATCTTATGCCATCTGAGGTATCCCGTCAGCATCCGCTGCAGAAAGGTACAGGTCCATGTAATACCTACCAGCCTCGTGCACATGTCTCAGCCGCCACAGGGCATGCAGACAGCACCATGAACCTCTATACCAGCAAGTGAGCTGAGCCCTGGATCGCTAATAACTCCAACAAAAGTTTAGAGCAGATGTGGGACACCTACAACAAACTAAATTCAGATGCTGCTCTCAAACTAAATGCTGCCCAAATGAAAGTACTTTATAGCTGTGTTAATGTGTGCCCAGTTAGCTCTGGCACCCAACAGCGTTTCAGCCGTGCCTTCCTGCCTCCGACACAAGACGCTCTGCATGGTTGGTGCTGTGCCACTACGCTGGCTCTGCAGCAGCTGGGATTCCCTCTGCTCCCTGCAGATTTGCATGTCAATGGAGTGACTGTGTACTCTGGCAGGATAAACAAGTGGTGCTGGATGCCAGGCTCACAGGAAGTAGGGAGCACAGAGTTGAAGTGATTATAGGACTGACACCTATTCTGGTAGCCAAAGAAGATCCAAAATCCTACAGCCAAACATAAGGTCTAAATCAAAAAACAGGATACAGACACCTCAGGTTTCTTCCCCCAGAATATTTGTTTTTATTCTGTGGGGGTTTTACTGTAAACTATGGAAACTGTCCGGGGAACAAGGACTTGGGCTAATGTGCTAAGGCAAGACTAACAACCAGGCTACAATTTCAGGCTCATTTTGGTCTGCATATCCTCTGGTCTCATAGTCATTAATTTTTGGTTATGTTGTGGTCCATCTGTAATAAACAAAATAAAACCATCTGCTTGGTCTGCAAGGTAGTCCAAGTATTTTCCTGGGAGTGGGTTTGGCTCTAATAAAGCTAAGGAGGACCAAACCCCATTTTTTCCACTTCTGTCGTAATTACCCAAATCCATAGGCCATCATACAAAAGGCAGTTACCAGCAAAGGGTTGAGTTGTTTTTTTTTTTTTCATAATACCCCTTAATCCATAGGATTCATGGAATTCAAAAATCATGATGGTCCATCACGAAACCACAGCCTCTGGTTTTGGACTCATGCATGCAGGGAGACAGCACAGGTCAGGCTTATCCTTTAAAAGTACCATGTGGGCACCTCTAGAATTAACTTCACCTGCAGTACTGAAGGTAACTCTATAAATTCAAATAGGAAGAAGAGTTAAATGTTTTCAAATATGAAATCAGTAACTGCAAATTATAGCACCAGATGAGAGCTAGGAATTTCAGAATTATTTTCCCCTTTGTAGCTTGGCACTGCATTAGTACATTGTACTAATGTACATCATGGATGAGGAGAGTTAAGGAAAAAAATAAAAGCAGTGAGCTAAGAAAGCAGCTGTGTATCAGTTTGTCTTTTTTTGATTTTATGAATTTAAACTCTCAAAATTATACCAGTGTTGGTTTCTTCTAAGGTGTCCTGGGTTCTAAGGTGTCCTGAGTGAGCAGCTGCATGGTTATAAGTTACCAGCTGGGCTTAAACCACAACATAAGATTACTGCGTAAATGATCACAGTTTGTTTCTTCTGACTAGGGGTATTGAAATGTGTTTGCAAAGTAGTCATTTGCAAAACAGATGGTGAATATATAACCTCTGGTTTTTTCAGGGGGTTAGGGAAGACAAGGCATTTTTGGGCTTGTTCGAAGTTCCTTGGTCATCTGACTAGGGACCTTAAAAAACAAGGAAGCATAAGGTAAAGTAAATATTGTGGCTGAAGTATTTCCTTACATTACAAATCAGGGAGAATGAAGTGAAGAAAGAAGCCACTTTTTAGCCAGATGAAAACAAAACAGAAAAGTTTTGTCTGCCATGGTTCAGTGCATCTTCACAGTAGAGATAGACATCTAGTAAAAAAGAATGAGGAACTCTTAAAGAAAAGAGTTTTCCAAGCTTCTGAGAGACAAAGGAGTTTGTAGATGAACTAATTCAAGACTTTTTTTTTTCTTTAAGAAAAAAAGAAAGAACAGTTGTCTCTAATACATAGGAAAACACTATCTACAACGCATTATGTATGTGGGGAGAGAGAGAGCACACATGTGCAATCCCAAATAGATCCGTATAACAAATCCAAGTCTTCCTAAGTCAGAGAGCTTAAATAGGAATGGCAGCCTCTCTCCAAAAGTGTGGAAGTATATCTTAAATACACTTTGACATTTCAACTTGGAAAGAAATGGCTGAAGAGGAGTGTTGTAGGGGTCTGCAGACTCCTGAGTGCCATGGACAAATGAACAGGGATGACTATTCAGTGTTTGTCATGGTACAAGAAAGAGGCTGTAACCAACGAAGGTATGGCATAAAAGGTATCAAACAAAAGAGCTTTTTTCCCAGAAACCACAGCTGAATTCACTGCCCCCTGATGTTGTGGAAACAACAGTATAAATGAGTTCAAAAAGCAATTAGAAGAATAAATAGAAGAAAACGCCGCCACAGTCTATTAAACACAAAGATGTGGCTACAGGCCCTGGTTCAGAAAGAAATACCCACCTATTGCCAAAATCCAGGAACAGACTCTGAGGGAAACATTACTGTGTGTTTACCCACTTAAAATGACCTTCCCCAAAGCATCTGTTGCAGGCTTTGTCTAGCTGAATAATCTTTTGGACTAATACAGTACTGATGGTTTTCTATTTTGGTTAAATTCTTCTTTCCCAGGTTATTTTCAACTAAAGCAATGCAAAGCCATGTCCTGAAATAAACCTGGGGAGAGGATTATTTTAGTATGAAAAAGAACCCAGGGTACCACCACAGAGGGACAGAGAGAATGCAGCAAAAAGTATTTCAGAAGAAGCACTGTTGTAATACAGCACTTACAGAAGTTGAGAATTTCAGAGGAACAGAAACAGCCTCACTATTCAGTGGTGGAAAGAGGCTTGGATCTGTAAGCAATGATACCATGTCTGCCTATTTATTCCTTTGGAGTTCAGTATTACAGCACATACTAATTGAATTATAACTAGAATGGGATTATAGCAAAGAAATACCAGCCTGCATGATCAGACTCTAAAGACTTGCCAGCTAGGCCAGAGATCATTATGAGTATTTTCAGAGTCAGAAACTCACCAAAAATAAAAATATGGTTTCCTGCTCTGTCATCTCCATCGTTCTTTGTCCCTCTCTTTCTCTCACTTGCAACTTTACAGGATTGCCATTATGAAAATAACTTTAAAGGAAAATTGAAGGGATTTCCTTTGAAAGTTACTCCTCTGGGAGATAATGCCAAAAGTATACCAGTGTCCAACACTGGTACAAAATATATGAATCGGGCAAATTCTGATTTTATAGTTGAGCTCATACCTGAAACAAATGTAGGGAAGTCAAGAGTTTCTCCTCACCCCACCTTTCTTCCCTGGTGGTGTTCCAAACCCAACCTATGGTTTCCCTTCTCCTTACCATGAAGACTATATCACAAGACTACACTGCTTACCACTGATTGTGTTCCTCGGGTGGAAGATGTTGTAATAGGCGTTATAGTGATAGTACTTGTCACTTTGCTTGCTGCAGGTCGCGAGGACACGTTGTTCCGGGGTGATCGAAGGACGGTACCGGTCACAACTTCTTTCTCTGCTGCTATGTTCACCGGTCTGACTGTTATCACAGGACTCGCACCATCAGGTGCAGCACTGGGGGAGCGTTTAAACTGGGAACCTAAGTGGATGTGGATTTTATTGTCTTCTGTTGTAATAATGTTGGCATTGGCATTGTACTTGCGGATTGGAGTTGGGACAGTTTGTTTTTCTGGTGTTACTTTGAAGACAGCCCTTCCCATGGTTGTATCTTGTGATTGCGGAGAGACAGAGATTTCTGCTGGTGCTGCAGATGTTGATACTGTCATAATCTGAATTGGTGATGCAGGTCTGTCAGCAAAGGGCGCTCTCCCTCCCTCTGGGGACTTTTCTCTGGTGAATGTTGTTATAGTGACTGGAGACATAGAACGATCTCGGCCCAGTGGACTTTCACTGCCTTTTCCTTTTTGTGGCATAACATTTGGAGAGGGAATGATGGTTATTCGTGGCTTCTGAGTTCCCAAAGTAGGAATGACAGTGGTACTTGAAAAAAATTCCTCTGAAGTTGGACTGGTTATCTCCAAAGTAGCTGTGCTGTTCTCATGATCTGGTGTCACCCGAATATGAAGAGGCTGACCCTGCTTTGGTGAAAGGACAACCTCCCCAGGATGAGCTTGACCGTGAGTTCGGGCTCCTTTATCAGGAGTTGCCTGAGCCCCAGTTTCCCTCTTTCTCATCCATGGTATCCAAGATTTCCTCATTGCAAGTTCATTTGCTGCTGGAGGATATCTCTCAAGCACTGAAGAACGCTCCATGGGTTTTTTCAGACCTACCTGCCGCAGGTTGCTCATGATATGGTTCTCCTCCTGGAAGGATTTCCTTATAAACACTGCTGGAGTTTCTTCTTCTGCTGCTTCGCTGCTTACAGCATCTGTTTGCACGCCAGTGGACGTCACAGGAACATCAACCATTCTTCGTCCATTTATGCTGGGCCTCAGAGCACGGTTGTAACGCTTAGAAAGCTCCAGCTCTCTTGTTAGGTTCAGAACTTCCTGACCCATGCTCTTGTTTTTATTTTCTTCTTCCATAAACCTTTGTTGCAGAACCGAATAATCGACTTGGAGCTGAGAAAGCTGGTCTTCTTTGTTCATCAGCTCATGGATTTTTTCCTTCAGAGCTTGAACTTCTGCTTTCAAATCTCTGCTTTTGGCCTCTTCCAGACGAAACCTGTGCCTCAGCTCTGCCTCCTGGCTCACTGCTTCACCTTTTTCTATTGCTTTAGTTTTGGCAATCTGGAGTTTCATCTCCTCCAGCTGTTGAGAAAGAAAGTTAGCTTTATCCTGCTCAGTCCTGAATTTCTGCTCTAGCTGATCATATTCATCTTCTGTCTTCATCAGATCTCCTTCAACCACTTCCAATTGTTTGAGACGGTTTTTCAGTCTTTCAATTTCAATGGTAAGTTCTTTAATCTTGTTGTCCTCATGACAAGCATGCTCTGGCCCTTTCCTGGTTCGACCTCTTGTAATTTCTCTTTCTACTTCCTCCATACCATCAACTCTTTTCTTTAACAGGTCAACTCTACAGCTTAGTTCAGAGGATTTTTCTTCTTCTCCTCTCAGTCTGCTAATTAACTCATCCCTTTCCTTTGTCAAACTAGACACTTTTTCCTCCATTTCAGATTTCAGTTTCAAAAATTTCTTACTTTCTTCTATCAGTTTCTCTGTTACATCCATAACTTTCCCTTGTTCAACTTTAAAATTCTTGGTTAGACCCTCAACCTTTTTTTCCTCCTGTTTTATTTTTTCCATCATATTTTTTCGTTCATCAACTAACATTACAGTAAATGACTTCAGCTTTGTGAGGTCATCTTTTAAGCTTATTTCAGCCTTTTCCAACTTACTTTCTGATGCCTCAAGGTCTTTCACTCGAGTCTTCACCACTTCCAATTCATTTATCAAATCCTTAGTCAAATTCTTTTCTTTCTCCAAGTTTAAGTGTAGCTGCGTGCATTCAAACTTACTTTTACTGAAAGCCTCTTCCAGTTTCTCTAGTTCTGACATTCTTTTCTGCAATTTTTCCACTTCAAGTTTCAACTCTTTGCTATGGTGCTCTTCCTCTTGCAGTTTATTTTTCAGCTCTTTACACTGGGATTCGGTTTTTGTGATCTCTTCATCTTTCCCCTCCATTTCAAGGACGCGCTTGCGGAGGTTTTCCACTTCTGCCATTAAGCTAGAGTTCCCACATTCCCCTTTCGCTATTTTATCTCTTAGTTCTTGAAGTTCCTCCTCAGCTTTTTGAAGATTTTTGTTAGTTTCTTCTAGCTCCTCTATTCTGCGAGTCAGCCCCACTACCTTAAGCCTTAGCTGTCTGTTATGTGATTCTTGATAAGCCAGTTTAGCAGTCATCTCCTCATGTTCTTGAGAAAATGATGAAGTTTTGTGTTCAAGTTCTGCCTCTAACTTCATCAGTTTTTGTCCATCTTCTTTTGTTTTTGCACTAATAATTTTAAGCTTTTCTTCTTCTTCCTTTAGTTTCTGGGTTAAGTCCTGTATTTTCTGGCTTTGTTGACCAAGTTGTTCAATATGCATTTGTCTTTCATCCACCAGCATGAGTGCAAATGATTTGAGCTTGACTAGTTCTTCCCTTAGTTTATTGAGTCTCTTTGTATATTCCTTCTCCTTCCGAGCTTGATAGATCTTCTCTTGCTCAAGAAGTTTCTTCAACCTGAAACAGAAGAAGAGAAACAAAATACATACAGATATATATAGGTGTATATCTCCATTTTTTAAATCACCTTCATTTTATCTTTTTACCCCCATTAATAACCTAGTAGTCTTTCAAGAAATACTACTACTAACCTTACTTTCCCAAACCAAATATTTTAAATTACAGAAGTTAACTGAAAATTATATAGAACCATCTAGAAATATGAAAAGCAGTAAAATTTTATACATTGTTTGATAACAAACACATCAGATTTTAATTCCTTTACATTTATTTCTCTGTTAGGATGATGTTGGTAAAAGTTTATCATACTCTAACAGAACGGGTATATCTACTTACCAACCCATTTATACCAAACTTGTTTTACAAGGTGGATTCCTCCTTGCATACACAAAACCATGTAAAATAAGATAGAAAATGAAAACTAATTGCTATATGCAGCCATACACAAATGGATCAATCTTGGTTATAAATAAACCTGCAGGACAGAAGATTACATTAGCACACAACTAATAACCATCTGGGCATCACATAAAAAATGAGCAGTAAGACAAATTTGCCAGCACAGTAACTATTACGTTAAAAGGTTTCTTCTTCCAGACATATTTCAATTTACAATAGTAGATTTGTGGACTGCAAAGATCAGACTAATCAAACCTTTGGGTACAACTAACCTCAGCTGAAAAATGCTCTTCTTTACATGGTCTGTAATGCTGTATTTTCAGACAATATAAAAGCTCACAATACACAAATTAGGTGTATCCTCGTAAAAATAATAGACCTACATTTTCCAGCCTTACTCATGCAACATTTCAATGGAGAACGATTAGTAATATAAGTAATTTATATCTGTGATTTATATTCAGGATATGTTGACATCAGTGCAGAAAGTTCCTGCACATGTTGTAAGCACAGATTTATGAAGATGGTGATACCCAACTGATCAGAAGATACAGATAATGCAGGGATATAGCTACTAATCTAAGAGCCTTATTGCAAAAGCAGCAATACAACTTAGAAAAGACACGGGTATGCATGCTGAATTTACTGTGCAATGACATGTTTTTCAAACCACCGATGAAGTACCTACAAGTCCCAAATCACTTATCAAGATGCATATGATGATTCAAATCCACTTGTTTTGCTAACCCTATGTTTGAAGCTTTTGAGCATTTTTATAAGTATTTTTATCTTAAACGTTGGACTAACTGGTGGTGGGTGAAGCACAGATACGCATTCCTCTCTGTTGCCCCAGCAACGAAGTGGTGCAAAGAGCTCTAAGGCACAATGTCGTACACAAAGGATGTCTCCCCGAACCCTCACCTGACCTCTAAACTCATAACAACAGCCATATTAACTTGGTCCTCCAGCAACTGTTAAAGTTTTACTCCTTGCTCCTGGGGAACAGAATGAACAGGAACTGGAAAGAAAAGCTATAAGAAAAGAGAAGGAAGTCAGAAAACAGAACACAGGATGCAGTAGGTAGGGAAGGAGAAGGCTGAAGAATGCATTTGAAAACAAGAGTCGGATAGGATGTGGGAGTAAGAGAATAGTAGGAACCAGCAGGAGAGAGAAAAACAAACAAACCTTACAGCCAACCTTGCTGGGTCACAGATTATTCTCAAAAAAATCTGTAGTTTTGGCAGCTCTTTGGAAAGGACTGAAAGGACGTGCTGGTGGATGCCTCATTATGGGTCAAGTTAGAATGTCAAAAGGTAAAAAAAGGCCTGCTGCCACTCACAAAGCATGCACTTTTCACACTGAAGAAGGAACTTTATTAGCATGCAAGAGTTTCTGCCAAGAACTCTCCCTCATCTCCCCCAGGCTACATTTTTAAAGAAATAGTATGCATCCTTCCACAAAATATTATTTAGCATGACAGAATAATGTGCCCTAACCTGGTGGTCTTCTAAATGACCCATCTCCCAAAGTCATGAACATATATATATATAAGAATATAAGAACTTCAAAACAGAGAATGTTTCCAGCCTCCATTGTCGCGCAGGAAACTTTTAAGGTGACCCCTATAAATTAAAAAAACCAAACCAGAAGACAGCCTTCTTTTTAACAGTTTTGCCACTTGACAGCCTATCTAAAGATGCTCAGAAAACTGCCTATGATTTTGAATTCTTAGGCTGTTCATAATGGGCACATGTCATTTTCACCCAGCAGCTGCTACAGGTGGTACATGCCAGCCAGGCTGCTAGAGTGCGAAATAATTCACTGGCCACACATTGCCCCATGATTACCTGAGAGTCTACTGGTGAATACTGCCAAGACAGACACTGAAAAAAACCCTAAATATTTGTTAAACTAAGACAAAGAGATGCCAGGAATACGACTGAGCAAGAGAAGAGAGCACATTAGCACTGTTGCTGCCTTGCAGGAGAGCTTGCAGTGGGGAGTAACTGGTCTGGCCCCTCCAGGAAAGGCAAAAATAAAGCACTGTAACTGTGCCTATACAAGGAGGTGAGTTTGCTAATGTGTCTGTGCCAAACAAGGTAGGAAGCACATTGCAGCATTTTATCCTGCCTCAGCTTTTACATGGTGAAACTTGACTGTCCTAGATTAGACAAGTGAACTTTCACAGAAGATACTTGACAATACTTCTGTTTGCCATGTCCACAAAAACTGCTTCTAAAATCTGGTTCTGTGAGGGATGGGTCGGAAAGCAGCATTTAAATCTGTGCAGATGCCAAAGTAATAAACAAAATCTACACCTTTTTGGTGTTAATTCTAAACACTAAAATAAATCTGAGTTTAAGCTTGCTCAAGCTTTTCCACCTTTGTACAACTCTCATACCTCAGTGGTTAAACTGAAATTTCAGGGACTGTAAGGTGATGTCCCCTCTCTATGCTCACAACTGATTTATTTCAGGCTTCTCATCTGACTGCTGCTGCTGCTAATATTTGCTAAGTCATACAGACCTGCACGGGTTCCAGTGCAGTACGAAAAGCACCTCAGACTCACAGCACAATGTGTTATCCAGAGCAACTGCATTCTTGGTTTGTTTTGGGGTTTTTTTTAGATACAGGAAGAAATATTCAGACACAACTGGGTAATTTGATTCATCAAGAAGAGTCTCAAGGGCCTGGCATATGGACCACAGCAGGGAGGTATGTCTGCTTCAGTTCCCTGTGGAGAGAGGGCTGTACTGCCTGCTCCTGCTGAGGTCTGTGCAGCACCTCTTTTCCCCATGTGTTACTACTACATGTAACATGTCGAAACATGCATCTCAATTCACTCCCTGAATACATGGTCTTCTGCTGCCACGAGAGTCCAGGCATGCTATGTGTCGTCCCCACAGGATTTGAAGAACAGGCGCCCTACGGCTGTCCACCATTCATGACGATCACACGAGCACACTCCCCCTGGCAGTAAACTGGATAAAGAAAATAGCAAACCCTTAGGTGTGAATATGTGCAAGCTGTTAACTGCCTCAGTTAAAAACAAACACCCCAGACATCCTTCATGAATGGTGTGGTGGAAGCCACCAGCAAGGAGGAAGATGGGAAAGAATGGGCAGCAGCCAGACCCTCCCTGTCCTCCTTCCTTTGGGTTTGGTGTTGAAGCATTTCAATGCGCAGGGTCTTTCTGCACTCCCCTCCCTCCTCTGAGCTTCAGATTGATCAGCAGATGCATGACAGGATGTTGATAGCTGCTGATCCCTATCCTTCCAGAAATGTGGCTTTATTTCTTTTATTATGGTTATATTCCTGTGCTGACTGCCTTGCTCAAAGCTAATCACTCCTTCAGGTTTGGATGGCAATTTTTCCTTAAGGCAAACCTGGCCAATACCATACTCTCTCCCTTGCCCTCAGCTATGTTCCAGCTGCCAGAAGTCCAGTTATTGTGTCAATGTATTTGTAAGAGACAGTTCTGGGTTACAGCATAGACAGTTTGCAAAACAGAACATTGGGTATGTGGGGAAGACATGTCCAACACAAGACAGGGCTTTGGTCTGCTGCGGGTAAGTCCCTGAGTGTGCCCTGAAGGACATGTGACAAAGAACACAGATGGCTGTACCTCCTCCTTCCAACGAGAAGTGCAGAGTGCTTGAAGGGCTTCTTGCTGGAGTCTGCTGGCTAGCCATCAGAGTGGTTTAACAGTCTCTATAAGGCTGATTAATCAATAAAGCTACAGCCTTCGCTAACCACATGCACTGTGCTTCCCATTCTATTTCTGCATATGTCAAGTTCAGTCACTGAGACGCAAAGGAGGAACCCCACGGTACTATTTTCATAATGTCTTTTCTCAGACCAAAGCAAGACTTCAATATAAATTATAACTTAGAGCTGGAGAATAATGCTTTTGTGTTTTGAAAGACACTGCAATGGTTTCATACCAGAAGAGCTCCAATGGCCATTACTGGATTTCAGATGGAATTTATTTTATCTGTAAATGGTAAAAGCAGTAGCAGCAGCAAGACCTTAGCTAAAATCAAGCATTAGTTCTTGTCTACATTTACAAAAGAAATTACAAATAGTAGTCAGTAGACATTTTCTTGCCTCCTAAAGGATCATAAACTTCATGACTACATTCTGAAATACAATAAATGCAGCAAAATGGGAACTATAAAAACCCAGCCATCAGACTGATAGCTGATATGAGAAGCCATTCTCCAAAGGGGCTTACAGTATTTCAAGAAAATATGAAGAAGTTTCAGCTATCAGCGGAAAGATGCTCAGTGATTTCCAAAAACACACCTCTCCCCTCAAAAAAGCATTCACTTAAAGCAGCTCATGTTAAAGTGAAAAGCCCTCAAAACATTTATTGAAAAATTATACTAGTTTTTGCATTGTCCTTTCCATCTGTACTTCCATCAAGATGAGACAACATCACAAATACTATTAAGTCCTTTCTCGTGTCTAGTGTAGAAATGGGCTTTCAGCTATGGGAGTTTAGTTCCCTGCTTTGCAAACAGCCCAAGCCAAGCTTCCCAAGGTGTCTCACAGTGATTAAAGCAGCACTTGCAAGAGGGGCTCATGTGGAGGACAGTCTGGAGGTGGAAAGCTATTCTCCCTTCCATCAAGACAGGGGCAGCAGGAGGAATAGCAGGTAGAAGGGAAAGGATGGGAAGAAGGGAAACAGGGAAGGTGTCTGGAGGACCTTTTCACTGAGTTCGTACACAGCCTGGAGGTCCACAGAGTTCCTCATTGCTGCTCTCACACAAAGCCATCACAGATCTACTGCTCCTGTAGTACCTTATTTTGCCATTTAAACTCTGAAATGTTTGTTGCAATCGGATGTAATGACCTCTATCCTATTTTGTGGATGGCCAGTAAGTGGGGGTTAAGAGAAGTGCGTTAAGGAGGACTTGGTTACTCTAAGGATGAGCTGACTGATAAAGGCTGCTTCCTCCCAGGGGGCCAACAGCATTTCTGTCATTCACACAGCAATCCCAAGGAAGCACTGGGAAAAAAAGCGCCTTCACAAGCTCGCCTTTCCGCTTCATCCCTGGAGAGTTTGCTACTGCATATGCAGTCAGAGACTGGGTAACTTCCTAGTGGTAGCTAGAAAGCTGCTGCCGGTTAAGTGATGCAAGAGGCTGCTTGCTAGAGTCCTGGGACAATGAAAACCAGCAAGACATGGTTTAACTTAATAAAGGAGTTCCCTCTTCATTTTTTTTCCTGTTTAATGTACAACAGCTGATTTTGAAGATTATTTCTACAGCCACCGGGAAATCCTTTGCATGCCAGGACTACTTGTGAGTGCTTCTGTGTTTGAGGCCAGGCTGAGATACCCAGAGGCTGAATTTCGCTGATTCTGAGCACTTAGTACTTCAGCTAAAATCAAAGAGAGACAAGAGGTGGTCAGGCTCTCTAGGAAGCAAAACAATCAGGCCTAACACTCAAGCTGGGCAATTAAAAATTAGGTAACACTTTCAAATCATCAGGTGTAGTCCTCCCCTCATATCCCTCTCAACTGAGGGAGGAAATATGTAAACTAGATCAGACCCCATAGCAACAAAAAGAATAAAGCACATCTGTGTTACCTTCTCCTTTCTATCCATGAAACTTTAAATGCAGGGAACAGAGACAAATGTTTGAATGACCCTGCTACAGAACTTCCCAGTTGCTGTTCAGTTTATCACAGGGTCAACTCTGAAAACAAATAAAAACTTGTAAAAACAATTAGTTATTGGTTCTAGTAACTCTATAGACATATTTTTGTGGCTACCAGCCACGAAAGTTGAAGTGTGCAAACCTGCATATTCTTCACTGCTGAATTAACTTTCGAGAAGTGCTTGTATCAAATTAGATCAAAACCAAATTAATATTGTTGCTACTTCAAAAACTATGTGACAGTTCCCAAATTATACTTACAGAAATTGAATGTTTTCTTTACTTAGGAGAACACATTGCTTGTCTTCTACAACCATTTTTCCTCCTCCTTTTGTTTCTAACTCTGATTTTGTAAAAACTAAAATCCAGTGTGCTAAAATAGTTTGTGTTGAAACTCTCTTACTTCAACGGAGCAGTGTTTAAAGGACGTATTTTGGAATAAGAACACTTACTAGATGCAGTGTCCCACCACCTTTCCAATACCTTGTTCACGTACGAAAAGCACCGAAGTCCTTTAAGACCATAACAATACCAAAACCCGTTCAGGCTGCAAAATAGTGTTGCAACTGGACAGGCACTTTTTTCCCTGCCCCCCGATTATGATATCCACGTTAACTTCGCAGGTCAGGAGAGGGGAAGGGGGACGAGCAGAAAGCATGCAAACAGCATCTGTGAGAAAAGGAAGCAGCAGCACTCAGCCGAGCGATTAAATCTGCCAAACCTGTCTCCGAGCTGCGGTTATCCTTCCCTGACCCCTAGACGCGTTGTCCGCAGCACAACCTCACCGGGGCAGCTCCCAGGCTCCAGACAAACACTCACTAACACCGGCTCGGGGCCTCCTGCCCCCCTAGCGCGGTTATGCCCCGTCCGGCTCGACAGGAGC
>NW_009924653.1:0-6914 GCF_000696875.1 Nestor notabilis | reverse complement strand
AAATGACTGCTGTAGCTGAACCCATGACAATTATCATGAGTTTGAAGAAATAATTTGTGATGGTAAGTAACCATTATTAATATTCTCTTTGTTTACTGTCACTGATTTTCTCTTTTCTCAATATACATGATTTTTTTCATTTTTAAAGGAAAGGTATGTTTATTTTCCTTCAAAATATGGTGTTCTACAATATTTCTTTCTCTGAATGCCCCACTTCATCAGCAGTTTTCCCTGTTCATTAAATACTTTAAGCAACTCAAAACAAACTTTACATTAAAGGTGACCTTATAAACATATCCGTGCTTTCACTTATTTAGTTATAATCAAAACCTGTTCTGACACATGAAAGATGTTCTCATTATGCAAAAAATATCTGAACTGGCATAATAATTTGAAAGACATCCAACAACTTTAGCTCATTGCCAATATTGAAATACCTCCTCTCACTACTTTGCTGCTTAATTCAGTCTATTCTGAGGTTCAGCGCAAATACTAAATGGACTTTATTCTTTCTGAGGCATTTTTTTCAAACAGTCCTTATATCAACCCTACACTACAAATATGTAGTAGATCAGTCAGCTGATAGTTGCCTTACGTATTCTTCTCTTCTAATAATGAAAAGAATAAGCAAAACCACAAAAGTAAAGATGCAAAGACTTAAGTTGTTGAGAGTATAAAGGATTTTTAAAATTCTGGGTTTTTGTTTTACAGCTCACGTTAAGTTTCATATCTTGAGGGCCCACAGCCATTTTCTGGGTAGGTCAACTCAAGTTTTCTGGGTGAGATTTTACTTAGTTTCAAATGATAAATTCTTTAGTTTGATATTTCCATTTTAAAGGCGCCCAGACATTTTGAAGGGCATGATTATATTATTCTCACCTTTATAAGTAAGCATTCTTTACCACAAGGCATAGTAATAGACCCTTGTGATATCTTTAGTTATGCTTCAGTTCTCTAAACAATGCACAAATAACTATGGGTCAAATATTCAAAGACATTTTGATATCGAATACCTACCGAGTATCCAAGCATAAATAGTTCAGTGCCAGTAGTTCAGTGATGTTACACTGTGTCCACCGGGATAGTATTTGTGCTGTCTGATTACAAAGACAAGCTTTTTAAGGGTTTGAAGTTGACTTCTCTCTCGGTTTGGGCTCAAACATTGCAAATTTGCACCCAGAATATATTTCTTATTTCACATTATCTCAGTAATAGTGATTAATATTTTAATATATAATTCAACATAAAGGAAAGGGAAAAAAAAAACCCACTGAAGTCACAGTGACAATAAATGGCAGCAGAACTTTTATACACAGCAGTGATGCCTTAGAGACTTTAAATGAGATGGGATGTAACTTCAGGTAAATTGCAGATTAATTTCACAATGATCCTGTAAGATCCTGTGCAAATGTGTTTGCATGTCCTCTATGACACAAACACAACATTGACATAAAAAAAACAAACCAAACCAAACCAAAACCAAATTCTTCAGCTTATCAATGACATTGAACGTGTATTTTATCCAGCACTAGAAATTATTCTGGAATGACACAAAACAGTTGTGTTTATGGGACACATGGCTCCATGAAGTATGTCCTCAGGGAGTCACTTAACATAAGCTTGCAGCAGCGTATTTTTATGGTAATAGAACAGACTACTAAAACAAAAAAAAAACAAAACAAAAAAAAAACAAAAAAAAAACCAAAAATACAAACCACCAACCAACTAGCCAAACAAAAAACAAAACAAACCAAAACAAAAAAAACCCAAAACTTATTCTTGAGCCCTATAGGAAATAAATGTATGATCTGCTGATTATATAACAAGAGGTAGAAATAGAGACACTAGGATAATATGGAGACTAGACCTCATTATTGAGATATTTGTCATGAAAAATGTTGATAGAGTTTACAGTTTTAGGGTACATATTTGAATATGCAGCAGAACTGAAGAAATAAAACTAACTCAGTAACTTCAGGAACATAGGTGATATCTAGAAGGTTCATTTGGCATATAACCTAAAAATCTAAAGCTAGACAAGGCTACTTGCTAGCAAGAATTTTCTATATGGGCTTAATCTTAAATTTAACCATGTCAGTGAAATCTGATAAACTGGCCAGAAAACAACATTTAAATGCTCCAAAAATAAAATAATATATATATATGTTTATAAAAAAGTTCATTTTAATATCTTCTTTCAACGTGCTATGTAAAGATTTTGAATTAAGAATTAATAGAAATAAAAACAGAAATAAAGATGTCTCAGAATATTAAGCAACTTAGAGGATAGAGTATCCACAAGTAATGGGAGTTATCTGTCAGTTTACCTGACTTTTGCAGCTCGTATGTTAGATATGTTTTATCAAAATTGAAATATTTCCAACTTTTAGAGAAGAATAGAAAGAGATTTTGTGTTTTTGTTAGCAGTCACAGTTGCACCAAAAGACTGAGGTATATTGATCACAGTCAAAAATGCTGTAGACTAAATTATCTTAAAACTGCCATGTGTTGAATTAAGAAACCTAATTGTATACACTGTCATGTAAATAAACTTACTAATTTGCCACATGTTTGTCATTTGAAGCAGTAAGTTTCACTGGAAATGCTAAAGAGTGCTCAATATGATTATAGGTTTATACAACATAAGTCAAGAGGCAACTCCTGGCAAGGCATGCATTTGGATTTCCCAGGTCTTCCTAGGACCACACATATCTTGTTATGAGTAATGCTTTATTTGAATAGCCAGAAATATTTTATAAATCATCTATGATATCTTCTCATACTTCTGATATCCTGTTATCAATAACTATTATCCTAGAACACTTTGCCAGCATTAGCAATTTATAATCTATTTATCAGTAATCCTAGGAATTTGTGATGTGAAAGGAATCACACAGCTAACCACAAGACCTCTATATCTATCATTCTAAAGCTTGACTGAATGCTTTGCTCAAAAGCTAAGAAAAAGTTTATGCTCTATGAAGACAGAAAGGCAAACTCAAAAAAGAAATGGACCAGTTTCTTTTTGACATGTAGAAACATTCCACACATTAGTCCTGTCAGACTCCATTTATTTTGCTTTTTGGATGAAATCGTTTTTCTTAATGTGTTCTTTCAAAATAAGGCTACAAAGGGCCTTTATGAAAGAAAAAGGCTAAAAAAAAAATAAAATTCAGTAGGCAGCTTGTGCTATATTATTACAAACAGAAATCTGGTCAGAAATTCCTTTATTTATTTGGTCAGAAACACTGATCAAACAAAACCAACAGAGGGGAAGAAAAATAAAATAAAAGAAACCCAAAACCAACCTTTTCAGTGATGTTAAAACGTTTTTTGACAAGAGTTTTTTAGTTCCAACTTATTTGACACGATCTTCTTTCCCTCCTATGTTTGCTTTAGGTCATACAGTTGGAACATGGGTCCTAGTCTTCTCCAGAAGCCTAACCACTAGGCTATGCTGTTGCTCTGCAAATACATAGATATTCATTAAATGCAAAACAGTGAGACTGACAACAATCTAGTAACTAAGGATTTCAGCTATGATACAAATGACACAGGCTCAATGTGCTATTCCAATGAGCAGTTACTATGCCATTTCACTATGTTGAACAATTCCAGCAGAATAAGCTATTACAATGAGAAAATACCCAATAGTCTGATTGTTTATGTATCAAATAGCTTTGGTACATACACCAGCACATCCATTT
Organism: Nestor notabilis; assembly: GCF_000696875.1. Taxonomy (NCBI): domain Eukaryota; kingdom Metazoa; phylum Chordata; class Aves; order Psittaciformes; family Psittacidae; genus Nestor; species Nestor notabilis. Next base: position 3,207 of record NW_009924653.1, on the reverse strand, counting down.
GATGGACATCCACCAAGACTAAAACATACAGTCGAAAAAAGATCTAGGTGTCATTCAGCTGGAATCAAGTCCTGTCGGAGATGCATTTAAAAAAAAAAAAAATACCCATTTTTGTGTTCATAACATGAAAGTATTCTTAAAGGTCAATGCTGGCATAATTCATAGCTGGATATTAAAAGGTGATGAACATTCTGAGTCAACTCAACAAACCCTTTAATAGATGTACAGGTTTAAATCAGATCTCACATGTATCTCCAAGAAAAAAAAAATACTGAATTTTCTGATTTTCACTTACTGACACATTGGAAAAGGAATATGCCATTGTTCTTGCAGTCTGTGTAAGAAGACTCCTTGAAAGTCAAATTGCTTCCATGTCAGTCTTAGATGGCAGAATTTTGAGAAAAATGTAAAATCTCTTTTTTTAATCTTTTTTTTTTTCCCTTCATATTTTTGACAAAGTTTGGGATGATTTTTCTTATGGAAGTCTTCCATTTAAGGTAAACCCAATTCTGCTAGACCACTGCACTCTATATATGTGACTACATACAATTTTAAAATGACATTTCAAGCATTTTTCTATTTCATTGGTTTGGCCCAAGTAACTCATTGGAGGAAGGAACCCATAAATCCTACTGTAATCACAGTAAGAGATCTAATCCATTAACTGTATAAACCATAAGATATAGTACTCAGTTTAGACAAAAATTTAGGAAAGCATTTAAACAAAAAATTAAACTTCAGTGTATTTGCTTAGATACTATGCTGAGTAAAGGCACTGTATAACTTGGCATCCAAATGTAAATTTTTTTTCTGGAAGTGTATACCACTTTTCATAAAGAGGTATTACCAGTGGCCATCAGAAGGCATCTTTTATAGGCAATCATAGTGCTGATAAAGCCAACAGGTCTTTGAGTCATATCTGTTAAATCGGGGAAAAAAACAACCCCAAAATCCCAAAACCTACCTCTTTAAGGAATGAGATAACTGAAGAAATACATTACAGGTGTAAACAATTTGAGGTTTCTGTAGAACTACTGGTATATAGAGGGTATTCTTCATAGAAATATCAAACTGTTTGGGTTGAAAAACACCTTTAAGATCACTGAGTCTAACCATTAACCTAACATTGCCAAGCGTACCACTAAACCATGCCACCAGATGCCACATCTACACATCTTTTAAATACCTCCAGGGCTGGTGATTCCATCGCTTCTCTGAGCAGCCTGTTCCAGTTCTTGACAACCCTTTCAAAGAAGAATTTTTCCTAAGATCCAATCTAAACATCCTTTAGTACAACTTGAGGCCATTTCCCCTTGTACTATCACTTGTTACTTCTGAGAAGATTATTGTTCTATGTATGCTTGAAAGTAAAAGCATCAGTTGATAAAGTCAGCAGACAGATGGAGAAGCTATTTTGGCCTAGTCAGCAGCCAAAGGCAGGACAGAACCATGTTTATGTCAGGCTTGACAACTGCAAGGGAGAAAAATGTCTGTTTTGATTTCTTCATGCTGTGTTGAGGCAAATCAACTTCCTGGAGCAGGGAGATACCTATCCCAAAAAATGCGTGAGTCCTTACAGGCTTAAAGCTCACATATTCCATCTCAGAACATAAAATTTTACTAATTACATAGCAGGCCATAGTATAATACATATAATATCCTGCTTTCAGTAGCTTGGAACTTTGTAAAAAATTTGTGGCTTGCACTGAAGAAGGACTGCCAGGAAAGGCAGGAAGGATAGAAATCAACTAAATTCAGCAGTAATATTCAGCAATCTAAAATGCACCCAGAACTAAGTCAGATACCTTTAGGTAACCAGTAATGGTTACCAGACATGCCATAAAATGCACAGGAGAGCAGTGGCTTTCTGGATTGTCAAAATCCCTAGGGCTTGATACCCTGACACCCCCAGGACATCCAAGAATGACCCTCTATCTATAAGATTACCATAAGCAATGGAGATCTATTCAATACAGTCAATGCAGAAGAGAGAGTAGCGGAGTTCTTAAAGGGGTTCAATTCAAATTAGATATTTAAATGTGCCTGAACACCCCTAAAGTATTCTGCTATTCCCTGAAGAAGTTAATCCTAAACTCAATCCCTCCTGGTGTTGAAACTGAGTGAGCAAAACAGATGAAATGGGTGAAAGATGGAAAGATCAAAGAGGGTAAGAGTTTGTGAATAAAGAACTGTAGCAGTGTCCTGCTTCAGCTACAGCAGTCATTTTTTCTCCTTCTTAGTAGCTAGTGCAGTGCTGTGTTTTTGACTTTCAGCCTGGGAACAACGATGGTAACACCGATGATTTTAGTTGCTGCTAAGGGACGTTTACTCCCACCAAGGACTTTCTCAGTCTCATGCTCTGCCAGGGAAGAGGGGAAGCCGGGAGGAAGCAGAGACAGGACACCTGACCCAAACTGGCCCAAGGGGTATTCCATACCACAGCACGTCATGCCCAGTATATAAACTGGGGGGAGTTACCCGGAAGGCCCAGATCGCTGCTCAGGTCTGGCTGGGTATAAACCACGACAGTTTCGTGTGGCACCCAACGTGGGGCACAAAAGGTTGAGATAACAACAGATCTGACCAGCGTGTGTCTAATCATATTTTTGATAAGCAATCATTATTACTACTTGTCACAATGCTGATTTATTTGCGCTCAGAGCTGTTGGGCTTGATCTCAGAATTTCAGCATATCGTACCTTGCTTACAGCCAGTATTTGCTGTTTTGGTGTTTTTCGGCTGGGGGGCCTGGGCTAAGGTTATTGTTTCACTGTACTTCATGGTAATGACTTGTAATATAATAGACTCATTGATCATTAAACTGGTCTTCTTGCATTCCCAGCATGGCCATCACCCCTATACTTTGTGGGGTACATAATGAAATTTCTTAGCAATTATATATTGGTTTTTTTCTCCTTCGGGGTCAACCTATGAAAGACGCATTCTCTTACACTCCCCGCTCCACAATCAGCCTATTTACAACAGCCTTTGGGACTTCTGAAGGTTTTGCATGGCCTTTGAATACCCTTGAGAGCTGCTTGCTGATTGTGCTGGGGATCAGCATGTTGGCACACATACAGAGTGTGTTTTACTCATGGCCATCCCACCCTAGGAACACCCTATTTCATCTGATCTCAAAAGTTAAGCACTATCGTGTTCAAAGCTGGTCTAGGGTTAGACGACGAAATAGAAGGACCACCAAGAGAT
>NW_009924652.1:19114-22093 GCF_000696875.1 Nestor notabilis | reverse complement strand
AGCGGTTGTTTTATCAGCGGTCTATTTCGGGTGGGAGCTTCTTTTCATACTATGATCGTTGCCTTTCCTCTCTCTTCCAGCCGTCCAGCTGCTGAAGGTCCTCATGGCCCATCAGGTCCGCCCTGCACTGCTGGAAGGCCTGGTGGCGTTACTGACACCACCCTTCAGGAAAGAGTTTACCTTCTGCAGCGAGACCACCAAAGGTAAAAGAGCTGGGCAAGGCCTCCCGGGACACAGCAGGCTGCAGTCTGCCAGGGCGCCCAGCAGGGTTTTTCCCCTGGGTCCCTCAGCGCCTTCTGTAGGGCTTAGCCATCACCCTAACTCGTAGGGGAGAGGCTCTTTTAGCTGTGGGCATCATGCACACAGAACCATGCAGGGTTTTACATATATGTAGCCATAGGGTGTCCCTAAGGTGTGTTTCCTGAAAAACTACATCCTCCCTTCATGCTAGCAGTGTAATTCCCTTCAAACATCTTAAAAGTGTTTCAAAAGCATCACTTTCACATTCCTAATGTTCCTCATGCAGACCCAGCCGCACTTGGCCTGATGGAACCTAAGCTGGTGTATACTCAGCAGGCAGCTGCTGCAAAAATCGTTGGGTAAGAAATGCAGGAGTAAAAACTACAGGAGGACAAAGGGGACCTTAGATAAGAGGCTCCCTTTGGGTAGAAAAGAACATCAGTCACCCAGTGGAAGAATATAGTGCCTATGACTGACTACGGACTTTAATGAAATTCGGCCAATTGTACTAGAATTGGTTCATTCAGTATGAATTTCCTGCAGTGTCCACAAGATAGTGCTATCGGAACACTTTTTCTGCAAAAGCTGACAGCCCTTGGTGGGTGGGGAGACACATGGGACTGTCTTCAAGGGATGTGCTCATGGAAGTAATGTTGGTGGCATTTGAGTCCTAGGTTCGTTATGGTTACACAAGAAACTTGCTGGGCTTTAATACATACCTGGAAGATCCTGCAAATCTTTAAACAGTCATTTCTCTGCAAGCCCACATGTTAAGTGATTGCTGTACCACACACAGCCAAACATTTCTTGTTTATTTTGAGACTATCCTGTCTGTTGGTGTCACTGGGGCAGGGTAAGAACACACCATTTGCCACTGAGGCCACACCAAGAGGCCCGGCCTCAATTTATTGCGCTTGTTCCCACATACAAGGTGGGGGCTCATGGTCTGTCTCCTTGCAGTGTCTTAGCCAAGGAGTCAGCAGAAGTGGCTGAAGAGCTGATCCACATGCAGGTGGTACATGGCCTGATGGTTGCTGTGGGGAACCTGGATCATGTGCTTACCCAGAGATATGCCAGCATCTCCCTGGAGGTGAGCATGGTGAGACATCATAGCATGGGGTCTGTTCCCAAAGCACCTGAGCAGGAAGGCTCCCTACACTGTTTTGGGGTTTTTGGTTAGTTGCTTGGGTTTTTTTCCAAAGCATAGCAGGAAGGCTTATTTACAAAGGCAGGAGCGATACTTCCTTCAGGGAAGAGCTGTATTTCCACTCCTGCCACTCACCACGCAAAGGATACTGGGAAGCCGAAGCTAGCCCTCACACCTCTGTTCTACCTCCAGGCTTGCTGTGGATCGCAAGCACACAGAACTAAGGGGCTAACCAAGACAATTGCCTGGAAAAAGGCTATTTTTCCCTGCTGGTGCTGGTCTGCTCCAGCACAGCTCTGCCTGTGTAACAGTGGCAGGGAACGACCATGCAGTCAGTAGATGGGAAGGGCTGAATAAGCAATGGCTGAGAACCAGACTGCTCAGCTTTGTGGTACAAGCAGGCACAAACAGCACAGCAGGATGGACTTCCTAGCAACTACTTGCACTTTAACACAGTATAATACGTTTAAACATCCTCCCTCTATTCGTCAATGAAGGTGGGAACTGGCACTGGAGAACAAGGTGAGGCTTGAGTAGGGACCCACAAGTTCCACTTGGTGCATTCCTGAAGTGCCACTAGTAGTAGCACCAGCACTAAAGGAGGTGGTCAGGGACTCACTGCCATGTGACACAAGTTATCTGAAGCCACATCATCTCTGCAGCTCTACCCTCTAAACCCACTCCCTACACATCAACTCCCTGGTCTATTGCAGTATTTTGTCCACACATTTCCCTTGGTGGAGAAGCATGTGAAGAATGCTCTAGGACACACACTCTTCCAGCACTTCATGGTAAATATGTCTCCCTTACAGGGTTTATTAGTGGCTTCAGGACCTTGGTCTGTTTTGCAGGGATGTAGGGTCTGGATTTCACCAGGAAAAAGCCTATCAGTAGATGGGACTTTTCACAAGAAATCCAGTCTTGGATAAGAGCCCAGAACTAAGACCCTCTTTGAGGAGCATTCACTTTTAATCTCAGTGGTCATGAAAATAATTGCTCTTCAAGACAGAGCAAGGAGGTCTCTCAGGCCACTGCTACTTCTGTGACAGTGGGAAGGTGATGTCAAAGTCTGAGCTGAAAGGCCACTAAGGCAAGAAGTGACTTGAACTCATCTAAATTACATTGCTCCTGACTGGCTATACAGATTAGTAACCAATGCTGGGACCAGGGAGGGAAGGTGGAACAAGCCAGGGGCAATATTTTGTTCCTTGCACACAGGCCCATCCTTACTCATCCCAAAACAGCACTGGGCAAGGCTAGATAATCCACTTGGTGCCCTCACAACTGGGGGAATAATCCTGTGTGGGTTGAAGTATCCCTTCTTGAACTGCTTGTCATTGCTGCTTACCCACATCCTATTAAGACCCTAACTCTTCTGCTGCCTTTTCCAGGAGAGCCCTGAGACCTGGTACACAAAAATGGATCCACTCCAGGCAGAACTACTGGCCTCCAGTGTCATAGATACCTCTTAGAGCCATGGCAAGGGTACAGTTCACAGAAGGTGTGTGCACAGCTGCTGAGGGCATAGTTACTTGAATGACACCCTTTAAGTTTCATGGGGAGAAGGTAGCTTAGGGAGCAGATGGGGGGGG